>NC_057797.1:204940257-204954893 GCF_018294505.1 Triticum aestivum
GGGGATGTGGGCGCCCGGCTCGGCGAATGGGAGGCGGACACGTGGCGGCGGCGGGGCGGATCCGGACACGTCCGGCTCGGCGCGGACGTTGTCCGGCAGCGGCGGAGATCTTTTTTTTAGGGTTGGACGGGGAGAGATCCGGATTTGGAAATGGGGGAGGTATATATAGGTATAGAGGGAGCTAGGAGAGTCCAAATGAGGTGGGGTTTTCGGCCACGCGATCGTGATCGAACGCTCTAGGTGATGGAGCAGAGTTACGTGGGTTTTGGGCCAAAATGGAGGGGTGTTGGGCTGCAACACACACGAGGCCTTTTCGGTCCCTCGGTTAACCGTTGGAGTATCAAACGAAGTCCAAATGGTACGAAACTTGACAGGCGGTCTATGGGTAGTAAACCAAGACCGCTTGGCATGTCTCGGTCCAATCCGGAAATGTTTAATCCCCACACATGAAAGAAAGCTAGAAATGACCACCGGAGGAGAACAAAGCACCGGAATGCAAAACGGACAACGGGAAAAATGCTCGAATGCCTGAGACGAACACGTATGCAAATGCAATGCACATGATGACATGATATGAGATGCATGACAACGACAACAACACACGGAGACAAAACCCGAACCCGAGGAAATAAATATAACTTAACGCCGGAAACGGCAAGAGTTGGAGTACAAATAGGGAAAGTTACATCCGGGGTGTTACATTTTCCCACCAATCTATCTCCCTAGGAGCATGCGCGTAATACTTTGCTTTGATAACTTGTATATTTTTGCAATAAGTATGTGAGTTCTTTATGACTAATGTTGAGTCCATGGATTATACGCACTCTCACCCTTCCACCATTGCTAGCCTCTCTAGTATCGCGCAACTTTCGCCGGTACCATAAACCCACCATATACCTTCCTCAAAACAGCCACCATACCTACCTATTATGGCATTTCCATAGCCATTCCGAGATATATTGCCATGCAACTTTCCATCGTTCCGTTATTATGACACGCTTCATCATTGTCATATTTCTTGCATGATTATGTAGTTGACATCGTATTTGTGGCAAAGCCACCGTTCATAATTTTCATACATGTCACTCATGCATCATTGCACATCCCGGTACACCGCCAGAGGCATTCACATAGAGTCATATTTTGTTCTAAGTATTGAGTTGTAATTCTTGAGTTGTAAGTAAATAAAGTGTGATGATCATCATTATTAGAGCATTGTCCCAAGTGAGGAAAGGATGATGGAGACTATGATTCCTCCACAAGTCGGGATGAGACTCCGGACGAAAAAAAAGAAAAGAGGCAAAAAGGCCCAAAAAATGAGAGAAAAAGAGAGAAGGGACAATCTTACTATCCTTTTTTCCACACTTGTGCTTCAAAGTAGCACCATGATCTTCATGATAGAGAGTCTCCTATGTTATCACTTTCATATACTAGTGGGAATTTTTCATTATAGAACTTGGCTTGTATATTCCAATGATGGGCTTGTAACGCCCTCGATGCGGCTATATCTCCCACGTGTTGAAGCACGACTTAGAGGCATAACCGCATTGAAAGCAATGTCGCAAGTGAGGTAATCTTCACACAACCCATGTAATACATAAGGAAAAAAGATACATAGTTGTCTTACAATCGCCACTTCACACAAATACATGAATAAAGCATTACATTCATCCAGATACACTCAAGGTCCGAATACGGAACCAAAATAAAAGAAGACTACCCCAAATGCTACACAGATCCCCGATCGTCCCAACTGGGCTCCACTACTGATCAACTGACAAACGGAACAACATAATGAACGCGATCTTCATCGAGCTCCTCCTTGAGCTCGGTTGCGTCACCTGCACGATATCATCGGCACCTGCAAACTGGTTTTGGAAGTATCTGTGAGTCACGGGGACTCAGCAATCTCACACCCTCGCGATCAAGACTATTTAAGCTTATAGGTAGGGAAAAGTGAAGGAAATATGCCCTAGAGGCAATAATAAAGTTATTATTTATTTCCTTATATCATGATAAATGTTTATTATTCATGCTAGAATTGTATTAACCGGAAACATAATACATGTGTGAATACATAGACAAACAGAGTGTCACTAGTATGCCTCTACTTGACTAGCTCGTTAATCGAAGATGGTTATGTTTCCTAACCATGAACAAAAGAGTTGTTATTTGATTAACGGGATCACATCATTAGAAGAATGATGTGATTGACATGACCCATTCCATTAGCTTAGCACCCGATCGTTTAGTATGTTGCTATTGCTTTCTTCATGACCTATACATGTTCCTATGACTATGAGATTATGCAACTCCCGTTTGCCGGAGGAACACTTTGTGTGCTACCAAACGTCACAACGTAACTGGGTGATTATAAAGGTGCTCTATAGGTGTCTCCAAAGGTACATGTTGGGTTGGCGTATTTGGAGATTAGGATTTGTCACTCCGATTGTCGGAGAGGTATCTCTGGGCCCTCTCGGTAATGCACATCACATAAGCCTTGCAAGCATTGCAACTAATGAGTTAGTTGTGAGATGATGTATTACGGAACGAGTAAAGAGACTTGTCGGTAACGAGATTGAACTAGGTATTGAGATACCGATGATCGAATCTCGGGCAAGTAACATACAAATGACAAAGGGAACAACGTATGTTGTTATGCGGTCTGACCGATAAAGATCTTCGTAGAATATGTAGGAACCAATATGAACATCCAGGTTCCGCTATTGGTTATTGACCGGAGACGTGTCTCAGTCATGTCTACATTGTTCTCGAACCGTAGGGTCCGCACGCTTAACGTTATGATGACAGTTTCATTATGAGTTTATGTATTTTGATGTACCGAAGGTTGTTCGGAGTCCCGGATGTGATCATGGACATGACGAGGAGTCTCGAAATGGTAGAGACATAAATATCGATATATTAGAAGCCTATATTTGGATATCGGAATCGTTCCGGGTGAAATCGGGATTTTATCGGAGTACCGGGGGGTTACCGGAACCCCCCGGGGGTTATTGGGCCTACATGGGCCCTAAGGGAGAAGAGGAAAGGAGGCAAGAGGTGGCCGCGCGCCCCTCCCCTCCCTAGTCCGAAAAGGACAAGGAGAGGGGGGCAGCGCCCCCCCCTTTCCTTTCCCTCTTCCTCCTCTTTCCCACTTCTCCTTCTCCAACTAGGAAAGAAGGGAGTCCTACTCCCGGTGGGAGTAGGACTCCCCCTTGGCGCGCCCTCCTTGGCCGACTGCCCCCTCCCCTTGGCTCCTTTATATACGGGGGCAGGGGGACACCCTAGAACACACAAGTTGATCTTCGTGATCGTTCCTTAGCCGTGTGCGGTGCCCCCCTCCACCATATTCCACCTCGGTCATATTGTAGCGGTGCTTAGGTGAAGCCCTGCGACGGTTGAACATCAAGATTGTCACCACGCCGTCGTGCTGATGGAACTCCTCCCCGAAGCTTTGCTGGATCGGAGCCCGGGGAGCATCATCGAGCTGAACGTGTGCCAAGAACTCGGAGGTGCCGGAGTAACGGTGCTTGGATCGGTTGGACCGGGAAGACGTACGACTACTTCCTCTACGTTGCGTCAACACTTCCGCTTCGGTCTACGAGGGTACGTAGACAACACTCTCCCCTCTCGTTGCTATGCATCACCATGATCTTGCGTGTGCGTAGGAATTTTTTTGAAATTACTACGTTCCCCAATAGTGGCATCCGAGCCTAGGTTTTATGCCTTGATGTTGTGCACGAGTAGAACACAAGTGAGTTGTGGGCGATATAAGTCATACTGCTTACCAGCATGTCATACTTTGGTTCAGCGGTATTGTTGGATGAAGCGGCCCAGACCGACATTACGCGTACGCTTACGCGAGACTGGTTCTACCGACGTGCTTTGCACATAGGTGGCTGGCGGGTGTCAGTTTCTCCAACTTTAGTTGAACCGAGTGTGGCTACGCCCGGTCCTTGCGAAGGTTAAAACATCACCAACTTGACAAACTATCGTTGTGGTTTTGATGCGTAGGTAAGATTGGTTCTTTCTTAAGCCCGTAGCAGCCACGTAAAACTTGCAACAAACAAAGTAGAGGACATCTAACTTGTTTTTGCAGGGCATGTTGTGATGTGATATGGTCAAGGCATGATGCTAAATTTTATTGTATGAGATGATCATGTTTTGTAACCAAGTTATCGGCAACTGGCAGGAGCCATATGGTTGTCGCTTTATTGTATGCAATGCAATCGCCCTGTAATGCTTTACTTTATCACTAAGCGGTAGCGATAGTCATAGAAGCATAAGATTGGCGAGGCGACAACGATGCTACGATGGAGATCAAGGTGTTGCGCCGGTGACGATGGTGATCATGACGGTGCTTCGGAGATGGAGATCACAAGCACAAGATGATGATGGCCATATCATATCACTTATATTGATTGCATGTGATGTTTATCTTTTATGCATCTTATCTTGCTTTGATTGACGGTAGCATTATAAGATGATCTCTCACTAAATTTCAAGATAAAAAGTGTTCTCCCTGAGTATGCAACGTTGCCAAAGTTCGTCGTGCCTAGACACCACGTGATGATCGGGTGTAATAAGCTCTACGTCCATCTACAATGGGTGCAAGCCAGTTTTGCACACGCAGAATACTCAGGTTAAACTTGATGAGCCTAGCATATACAGATATGGCCTCGGAACACAGAGACCAAAATGTCGAACGTGAATCATATAGTAGATATGATCAACATAGTGATGTTCACCATTGAAAACTACTCCATCTCACATGATGATCGGACATGGTTTAGTTGATTTGGATCACGTGATCACTTAGATGATTAGAGGGATGTCTATCTAAGTGGGAGTTCTTAAGTAATATGATTAATTGAACTTTAATTTATCATGAACTTAGTCCTGGTAGTATTAGCATATCTATGTTGTAGATTAATAGCTCACGTTGTTGCTTTCATATGTTTATTTTGATATGTCCCTAGAGAAAATTGTGTTGAAAGATGTTAGTAGCAATGATGCGGATTGGATCCGTGATCTGAGGTTTATCCTCATTGATGCACAGAAGAATTATGTCCTTGATGCATCGCTAGGTGATAGACCTATTGCAGGAGCAGATGTAGACGTTATGAACGTTTGGCTAGCTCAATATGATGACTACTTGATAGTTTAGTGCACCATGCTTAACGGCTTAGAATCGGGACTTCAAAGACGTTTTGAACGTCATGGACCATATGAGATGTTCCGGGAGTTGAAGTTAATATTTCAAGAAAATACCCGAGTTGAGAGATATGAAGTCTCCAACAAGTTCTATAGCTAAAAGATGGAGGAGAATTGCTCAACTAGTGAGCATGTGCTCAGATTGTCTGGGTACTACAATTGCTTGAATCAAGTGGGAGTTAATCTTCCAGATAAAATAGTGATTGACAGAATTCTCTAGTCACCATCACCAAGTTAGTAGAACTTCGTGATGAACTATGATATGCAAGGGATAACGGAAACGATTCCCAAGCTCTTCATAATGCTGAAATTGACGAAGGTAGAAATCGAGAAAAACATCAAGTGTTGATGGTTGACAAGATCACTAGTTTCAAGAAAAAGGGCAAAGGGAAGAAGAAGGGGAACTTCAAGAAGAACAGCAAGCAAGTTGCTGCTCAGGAGAAGAAACCCAAGTCTGGACCTAAGCCTGAAACTGAGTGCTTCTACTGCAAAGGGACCGGTCACTGGAAGCGGAACTATCCCAAGTGATTGGCGGATAAGAAGGATGGCAAAGTGAACATAAGTATATTTGATATACATGTTATTGATGTGTACTTTACTAGTGTTTATAGAAACCCCTCAGTATTTGATACTAGTTCAGTTGCTAAGATTAGTAACTCGAAACGGGAGTTGCAGAATAAACAGAGACTAGTTAAGGGTGAAGTGACGATGTGTGTTGGAAGTGGTTCCAAGATTGATATGATCATCATCGCACACTCCCTATACTTTTGGGATTAGTGTTGAACCTAAATAAGTATTATTTGGTGTTTGCGTTGAGCATGAATATGATTTGAACATGTTTATTGCAATACGGTAATTCATTTAAGTAAGAAAATAAATTGTTGTTCTGTTTACATGAATAAAACCTTATATGGTTACACACCCAATGAAAATGGTTCGTTGGATCTCGATCATGGTGATACACATATTCATAATATTGAAACCAAAAGATGCAAAGTTAATAATGATGGTGCAATTTATTTGTGGCACTGCCATTCAGGTCATATTGGTGTAAAGCGCATGAAGAAAATCCATACTGATGGGCTTTGGAATCACTTGATTATGAATCAGTTGATGCTTGTGAACCATGCCTCATGGGCAAGATGACTAAGACTCCGTCCTCCAGTACAATGGAGCGAGCAACATATTTGTTGGAATTCATACATACTGATGTATCTGGTCCGATGAATATTGAGGCTCGTGGCAGGTATCATTATTTTCTGATCTTCACAGATGATTTGAGCAGATATGAGTATATCTACTTGATGAAACACAAGTCTGAAACATTTGAAAAGTTCAAAGAATTTCAGAGTGAAGTGGAGAATCATCGTAACAAAAATGAAAGTTTCTACGATATGATCGCAGAAGTAAAATATTTGAGTTACGAGTTTGGCCTTCAATTAAAAACAATGTGAAATAGTTTCACTACTCACGCCACCTGGAACACCACAGCATAATGGTGTGTCCGAATGTCATAACCGTACTTTATTAGATATGGTGCAATCTATGACGTCTCTTACCGATATACCAATATCGTTTTGGGGTTATGCATTAAAGACAACTGCATTCACGTTTAAAAGGGCACCATCTAAGTCACCATCTAAGTCCGTTGAGACGACACAATCTGAACTGTGGTTTGGCAAGAAACCAAAGTTGTCGTTTCTTAAAGTTTGAGGTTGCAATGCTTATGTGAAAATGTTTCAACCTGATAAGCTCAAACCCAAATCAGAGAAATGTGTCTTCATAGGATACCCAAAGGAGACTGTTGGGTACACCTTCTATCATAGATCCGAAGGCAAGATATTCGTTGCTAAAAATGGATCCTTTCTAGAGAAGGAGTTTCTCTCGAAAGAAGTGAGTGGGAGGAAAGTAGAACTTGATGTGGTAACTGTACCTGCTCCCTTATTGGAAAGTAGTACATCACAAACCAATTAGTGAGGAAGTTAATGATGATGATCATAGAACTTCAGATCAAGTTGCTACTAGACCTCGTAGATCAAACAGAGTAAGATTCGCACCAGAGTGGTACGGTAATCCTGTTCTGGAAGTCATGCTACTAGATCATGATGAACCTACGAACTATGAAGAAGCGATGGTGAGCCCAGATTCCGTGAAATGGCTTGAGGCCATGAAATCTGAGATGAGATCCATGTATGAGAACAAAGTATGGACTTTGATTGACTTGCCCAATGATCGGCGAGCCATTGAGATTAAATGGATCTTCAAGAGGAAGACGGACGCTGATAGTAGTGTTACTATCTACAAAGCTAGAATTGTCGCAAAAAGGTTTTCGACAAGTTCAAGGTGTTGACTACGATGAGAGTTTCTCACTCATATCTGTGCTTAAGTCTGTCCGAATCATGTTAGCAGTTGCCGCATTTTATGAAATCCGTCAAATGGATGTCAAAACTGCATTCCTGAATGGATTTCTGGAAGAAGAGTTGTATATGATGCAGCCGGAAGGTTTTGTCGATCCAAAAGGAGCTAACGAAGTGTGCAAGCTCCAGCGATCCATTTATGGACTGGTGCAAGCCTCTCGAAGTTGGAATAAATGCTTTGATAGTATGATCAAAGCATATAGTTTTATACAGACTTGCGGTGAAGCCTGTATTTACAAGAAAGTGAGTGGGAACACTACAGCATTTTTGATAAGTATATGTGAATGACATATTGTTGATCGGAAATAATGTAGAATTATTCTGCAAAGCATAAAGGAGTGTTTTGAGAGAAGTTTTTCAAAGAAAGACCTCGGTGAAGCTGCTTGCATATTAAGCATCAAGATCTATAGAGATAGATCAAGACGCTTGATAAGTTTTTTCAATGAGTACATACCTTGACAATATTTTGAAGTAGTTCAAAAATGGAACAGTCAAAGAAAGAGTTCTTGGCTGTGTTACAATGTGTGAAATTGAGTAAGACTCAAAGCCCGACCATGGCAGAAGATAGAAAGAGAATAAAAGTCATTCCCTATGCCTCAGCCATAGGTTCTATAAAGTATGCCATGCTGTGTACCAGGTCTATTGTATACCCTACACTGTGTGAAGCAAGGGAGTACAATAGTGATCTAAGAGTAGATTACTGGACAGCGGTCAAAATTATCCTTAGTGGAATAAGGAAATATTTCTCAATTATGGAGGTGACAAAAGGTTCGTCATAAAAAGTTACGTCGATGCAAGTTTTGACACATATCTGGATGACTCTAAGTCTCGATCTAGATACATATTGAAAGTGGGAGCAATTAGCTAGAGTAGCTCCGTGCAGAGCATTGTAGACATAGAATTCGCAAAATACTTACGGATCTGTATGTGACAGACCTGTTGACTGATATTATCTCACAAGCAAAACATGATCACACCTTAGTACTCTTTGGGTGTTAATCACATAAACGATGTGAACTAGATAATTGACTCTAGTAAACCCTTTGGGTATAGGTCACATGACGATGTGAACTATGGGTGTTAATCACATGGTGATGTGAACTATTAGTGTTGAATCACATGGCAATGTGAACTAGATTATTGACTCTAGTGCAAGTGGGAGACTGAAGGAAATATGCCCTAGAGGCAATAATAAAGTTATTATTTATTTCCTTATATCATGATAAATGTTTATTATTCATGCTAGAATTGTATTAACCGGAAACATAATACATGTGTGAATACATAGACAAACAGAGTGTCACTAGTATGCCTCTACTTGACTAGCTCGTTAATCGAAGATGGTTATGTTTCCTAACCATGAACAAAAGAGTTGTTATTTGATTAATGGGATCACATCATTAGAAGAATGATGTGATTGACATGACCCATTCCATTAGCTTAGCACCCGATCGTTTAGTATGTTGCTATTGCTTTCTTCATGACTTATACATGTTCCTATGACTATGAGATTATGCAACTCCCGTTTGTCGGAGGAACACTTTGTGTGCTACCAAACGTCACAACGTAACTGGGTGATTATAAAGGTGCTCTACAGGTGTCTCCAAAGGTACATGTTGGGTTGGCGTATTTCGATATTAGGATTTGTCACTCCGATTGTCGGAGAGGTATCTCTGGGCCCTCTCGGTAATGCACATCACATAAGCCTTGCAAGCATTGCAACTAATGAGTTAGTTGTGAGATGATGTATTACGGAACGAGTAAAGAGACTTGTCGGTAACGAGATTGAACTAGGTATTGAGATACCGACGATCGAATCTCGGGCAAGTAACATACCAACGACAAAGGGAACAACGTATGTTGTTATGCGGTCTGACCGATAAAGATCTTCGTAGAATATGTAGGAACCAATATGAGCATCCAGGTTCCGCTATTGGTTATTGACCGGAGACGTGTCTCGGTCATGTCTACATTGTTCTCGAACCGTAGGGTCCGCACGCTTAACGTTACGATGACAGTTTCATTATGAGTTTATGTATTTTGATGTACCGAAGGTTGTTCGGAGTCCCGGATGTGATCATGGACATGACGAGGAGTCTCGAAATGGTAGAGACATAAAGATCGATATATTGGAAGCCTATATTTGGATATCGGAATCGTTTCGGGTGAAATCGGGATTTTACCGGAGTACCGGGGGGTTACCGGAACCCTCCCGGGGGTTATTGGGCCTACATGGGCCCTAAGGGTGAAGAGGAAAGGAGGCAAGAGGTGGCCATGCGCCCCTCCCCTCCCTACTCCAAAAAGGACAAGGAGAGGGGGGCTGCGCCCCCCCTTTCCTTTCCCTCTTCCTCCTCTTTCCCACTTCTCCTTCTCCAACTAGGAAAGAAGGGAGTCCTACTCCCGGTGGGAGTAGGACTCCCCCTTGGCGCGCCCTCCTTGGCCGGCCGCCCCCTCCCCTTGGCTCCTTTATATACGGGGGCAGGGGGCACCCTAGAACACACAAGTTGATCTTCGTGATCGTTCCTTAGCCGTGTGCGGTGCCCCCTCCACCATATTCCACCTCGGTCATATTGTAGCAGTGCTTAGGCGAAGCCCTGCGACGGTTGAACATCAAGATCGTCACCACGCTGTCGTGCTGACGGAACTCCTCCCCGAAGCTTTGCTGGATCGGAGCCCGGGGAGCGTCATCGAGCTGAACGTGTGCCAAGAACTCGGAGGTGCCGGAGTAACGGTGCTTGGATTGGTTGGACCGGGAAGACGTATGACTACTTCCTCTACATTGCGTCAACGCTTCCGCTTCGGTTTACGAGGGTACGTAGACAACACTCTCCCCTCTCGTTGCTATGCATCACCATGATCTTGCGTGTGCGTAGGATTTTTTTTGAAATTACTACGTTCCCCAACAAAAAGGTATGTGAGGTGGTGCTGCAGCAAGCACTAGCATATATGGTGGCTAACATACGCAAAAGAGAGCGAGAAGAGAAGTCCAAGCACGGTCGAGAATCTATGATCAATAAGTGATCCTAGAACAACCTACGTCAAGCATTACTCCAACACCGTGTTCACTTCCCTGACTCCGCCGAGAAGAGACCATCACGGTTACACACGCGGTTGATGCATTTTAATTAAGTTAAGTTTCAGGTTTTCTACAACCGGACATTAACAAATTCCCATCTGCCCATAACCGCGGGCACGGCTTTCGAAAGTTCAAATCCTGGCAGGGGTGTCCCAACTTAGCCCATCACAAGCTCTCACGATCAATGAAGGATATTCCTTCTCCCAAGATAATCCGATCAGACTTGGAATCCGGGTTACAAGACATTTCGACAATGGTAAAACAAGACCAGCAAGACCACCCGCTGTGCCGACAAATCCCGATAGGAGCTGCACATATCTCGTTCTCAGGGCACACCGGATAAGCTAAGCGTACGGGAGCCAACGTAACCCAAGTTGCCAAGGGACGGCCCCGCACGGTGCTCTGGGTTGGACCAACACTTAGACAAGCACTTGCCCAGGGGTTTAAAATAAAGATGACTCTCGGGATGCGCGACTCCCAAGGGAAAAACGCTAGGTGGCGAATGGTAAAACCAAGGTTGGGCCTTGCTGGAGGAGTTTTATTCAAAGCGAACTATCAAGGGGTTCCCATTATAACCCAACCGTGTAAGGAACGCAAAATCCGGGAACATAACACCAATATGACGGAAACTAGGGCGGCAAGAGTGGAACAAAACACCAGGCATAAGGCCGAGCCTTCCACCCTTTACCAAGTATATAGATGCATTAATTAAATAAGAGATATTGTGATATCCCAACAAAATATCCATGTTCCAACAAGGAACAAACTCCAATCTTCACCTGCAACTAACATTGCTATAAGAGGGGCTGAGCAAAACGGTAACATAGCCAAACAACGGTTTGCTAGGACAAGGTGGGTTAGAGGCTGAACATGGCAATATGGGAGGCATGATATAGCTAGTGGTAGGTATCGCAGCATAGGCATAGCAAAAGAGCGAGCAACTAGCAAGCAAAGATAGAAGTGATTTCGAGGGTATGGTCATCTTGCCTGAGATCCCGCAAGGAAGAAGAACGAGTCCATGAAGAAGACAAACGGACGTAGACGAACGGATCCTCACAAATGCGACATTATCGGAACTAACCCAAAGAAGCAACACCGGAAAGAAGCAAACAACATAGTAAACAATCATCACATAAGCATGGCACGATGCGCAAACAAGTATGATGCATGTCCGGTTTAATGAAGCATGGCATGGCAAAATGCATAGACAATACTACAAATTAAGTGGAGCTCAACATGAAACTCTGTTGCATATTGACGAAACACCACATGACTTATTTAGTTCGATCTTGTTTATGTACTCAACAATATTAAATGTTGTTAAACATGGCAAGAGGGTGAAGCACAACAAAACTACATATCTAGGCAAGTTTAAATGAGGCTGGAAATAACAACAACAATTCCGAAAAATCCTCATATGCATATATTAGGTTTGGTACTGTTCTGCCCTAAACCATATTTTATAGTTGTTAAACATGCAAAGTGATGCCACCATGTTAAACTAGGCATTTTTCCACCCCAAATACACATAAAGTTTATTAAGTTCAGAGCTACGATTAATTAGTTATGAATTAAAGCATTTTAACATGACATAGGAGCAAATTTAATCAAACAGTATTTAAACATTTTAAACATAGATGGAAGTGGCAAATTACTAATCTACACAAAATTCTAAGCAAGTTCCATATATTAAGTTTTTACATATGATGCACCGTTTGTGAGTAATGAAATACATGAAGTTTAGGGACCTTTCTGCCAAACTGTAATTCACAATACAAGCTAAATTCGCACAAACTGGAAAAAAACACTACTGGGCTGAAATCTGGGACAAGCCCAACAATGCACAGGGGCTAGAGGGGGGTTTCTCACATCGGGCTTGGCCCGGTTGGTGCTAGGCTGGATGAGGCAGGCGGCTGGGCCAGATCTGTGGGCTGCAGCTGGCAGGCCGTGGTGCTGGGCTCGTCCCGCTCCTCGATCCCGCCTGGATTGGGCGAGTCAGGGGCGGCGCTGTGACCGTTCATGCGCAGGGGAGGAGCAGGGGACAGGCCTGGCCGGAGAGGGACCGACGGCGCGACGCGAGGGGACGCGAGCTCCATGGCAGAGGGAGCGAGACGGCCTGATGGGAGGCTATTCCGGCGAGGGAGTGCAACGGCTGCTACTGTTGTCTGAAGAAAAGAGAGAGAGAGAGAGAGAGAGAGAGGTTCAGAGAAGGAACAGGGGAAGGAAGCAGAGAGAGACGGCGGGCAAGGGACTCCGGTGGGACGCCATGGCGGACTCCAACGACTTGGCGGGGCGACGCACTTGGACGGTGGAGCCTGGGCGCGGCGGCGTGTACGGAGAGGCGGCCATGACGAGGCACGATGGCGCAAGCACGGGAAACCGAGGTCGAGCAGGGGTCCATAGCGCGCGGGGGGTCCCTGGTGGAACCGGATCCTCTAACATTGAGAAGGAATGTCACCGTGCTACAGTGTTAGGCTAGTGTAAAATGAAGAAGGAAAGTTAGGGACCGTTAGTAGATAATTAATAGGTTGTTTAATGTTGGTATTTACTGTAGATATAAATAATTTAAATTTAATTTTATTTCATCGTCAATTTGTTTTCATATAATTACTATAAATATATACGGTAGATCATCAAATTGCAAATTAATTTAAATCATTTTAGACATAATCATATGAATAGAAAGAAGGAAAGTTAGAGTATTGTAGCTTCTCTAACATTCCTTCTTAATGTTAGAGGATTCGGTTCCGGCGCGGGTTGGCTGGAGGATCGGGGTGGATCCCGATGGAGATTTGGGAGATAAGTGCGGCGGCGGCGGCAGGGACAAGTCCCTAGATTTTAGGGTTAGACTAGAATATATAGCGAGTGGAACATTTGGGTAGGGGCTATTAGGACCCTCCGATCGCAATCAGACGGTCAGGAAAAATATGCTAGGGATCCCAAATAAGAAAACGGAGACGTTTTGTAGATGTTTGGGGATGATCCGGATCCAACGGTGACGACTGCCCGGGTCGGGTCCGGGGAAGTTTCGGACGCGCGCGTCAGGGGGTCGATGCACCATGCAAGGAGGGGTTTCGGGGTCTGGCGGTAGATAGCGGATTGTGCAAAAAGCTTCAGACTAAGAGAAGAGAAGAGGGAGAGACCCGACGACTGTTTCCGGAGACCGAAAACGTCCGACGTGTGCCCGACTATAATGCCGCTATAGTATAACAGTTGGGCTATCAGACGATCTCCGAATGCGATGACACTTGATAGGCAGTCTATCTACACTATAATAAGACCTGTTGGGAACGTAGTAATTTCAAAAAATTTCCTACGCACACGCAAGATCATGGTGATGCATAGCAACGAGAGGGGAGAGTGTGATCTACGTACCCTTGTAGACCGACAGCGGAAGCGTTAGCACAACGCGGTTGATGTAGTCGTACGTCTTCATGGCCTGACCGATCAAGCACCGAAACTACGGCACCTCCGAGTTTTAGCACACGTTCAGCTCGATGACAATCCCCGGACTCCGATCCAGCAAAGTGTCGGGGAAGAGTTCCGTCAGCACGACGGTGTGGTGACGATCTTGATGTACTATCATCGCAGGGCTTCGCCTAAGCACCGCTACAATATTATCGAGGATTATGGTGGAAGGGGGCACCGCACACGGTTAAGAATATGATCACGTGGATCAACTTGTGTGTCTAGGGGTGCCCCCTGCCCCCATATATAAAGGAGCAAGGGGAGGAGGCTGGCCGGCCCCTATGGCGCGCCAAGGAGGAGTCCTCCTCCTAGTAGGAGTAGGACTCCTACTAGGAGGGGGAAAGAAGTGGGGAGGGAGAAGGAAAGGGGGGCGCCGCCCCCCCTCTCCTAGTCCAATTCGGACCAGGGGGGAGGAGGCGCGCGACCCACCTTTGGCTGCCCCTCTCTCTCTCCACTAAGGC
>NC_057797.1:204955155-204962058 GCF_018294505.1 Triticum aestivum
CACCCGGAACACTTCCGGTGTCCGAATATAGCCGTCCAATATATCAATCTTTATGTCTCGAACATTTCAAGACTCCTCATCATGTCCGTGATCACATCCGGGACTCCAAACTAACTTCGGTACAACAAAACTCATAAACTCATAATATAACTGTCATCGAAACCTTAAGCGTGCGGACCCTACGGGTTCGAGAACAATGTAGACATGACCGAGACACGTCTCCAGTCAATAACAAATAGCGGAACCTGGATGCTCATATTGGCTCCTACATATTCTATGAAGATCTTTATCGGTCAGACCGCATAACAACATACGTTGTTCCCTTTGTCATCGGTATGTTACTTGCCCGGGATTCGATCATCGGTATCTCAATACCTAGCTCAATCTAGTTACCGGCAAGTCTATTTACTCGTTCTGCAATGCATCATCCCATAACTAACTCATTAGTCACATTGCTTGCAAGGCTTATAGTGATGTGCATTACCGAGAGGGCCTAGAGATACCTCTCCAACAATTGGAGTGACAAATCCTAATCTCAAAATACGCCAACCCAACATTCACCTTTGGAGACACCTGTAGAGCTCATTTATAATCACCTAGTTACGTTGTGACGTTTGGTAGCACACAAAGTGTTCCTCCGGTAAACGGGAGTTGCATAATCTCGTAGTCATAGGAACATGTATAAGTCATGAAGAAAGCAATAGCAACATACTAAACGATCGGTTGCTAAGCTAATGGAATGGGTCATGTCAATCACATCATTCTCCTAATGATGTGATCCCATTAATCAAATGACAACACATGTCTATGGTTAGGAAACATAACCATCTTTGATTAACGAGCTAGTCAAGTAGAGGCATACTAGTGACACTTTGTTTGTCTATGTATTCACACATGTATTATGTTTCCGGTTAATACAGTTCTAGCATGAATAATAAACATTTATCATGAAATAAGGAAATAAATAATAACTTTATTATTGCCTCTAGGGCATATTTTCTTCAGTCTCCCACTTGCACTAGAGTCAGTAATCTGGATTACACAGTAATGATTCTAACACCCATGGAGCTTTGGTGCTGATCATGTTTTGCTCGTGGAAGAGGCTTAGTCAACGGGTCTGCAACATTCAGATCCGTATGTATCTTGCAAATCTCTATGTCTCCCACCTGGACTCGATCCCGGATGGAGTTGAAGCGTCTCTTGATGTCCTTGGTTCTCTTGTGAAATCTGGATTCCTTTGCCAAGGCAATTGCACCAGTATTATCACAAAAGATTTTCATTGGACCCGATGCACTAGGTATGACACCTAGATCGGATATGAACTCCTTCATCCAGACTCCTTCGTTTGCTGCTTCCGAAGCAGCTATGTACTCCGCTTCACATGTAGATCCCGCCACAACGCTTTGTTTAGAACTGCACCAACTGACAGCTCCACCATTTAATGTAAACACGTATCCGGTTTGCGATTTAGAATCGTCCGGATCAGTGTCAAAGCTTGCATCAACGTAACCATTTACGACGAGCTCTTTGTCACCTCCATATATGAGAAACATATCCTTAGTCCTTTTCAGGTATTTCAGGATGTTCTTGACCGCTGTCCAGTGATCCACTCCTGGATTATTTTGGTACCTCCCTACTAGACTTATAGCAAGACACACATCAGGTCTGGTACACAACATTGCATACATGATAGAGCCTATGGCTGAAGCATAGGGAACATCTTTCATTTTCTCTCTATCTTCTGCATTGGTCGGACTTTGAGTCTTACTCAATTTCACACCTTGTAACACAGGCAAGAATCCTTTCTTTGCTTGATCCATTTTGAACTTTTTCAAAACTTTGTCAAGGTATGTGCTTTGTGAAAGTCCAATTAAGCGTCTCGATCTGTCTCTATAGGTCTTGATGCCCAATATGTAGGCAGCTTCACCGAGGTCTTTCATCAAAAAACTTTTATTCAAGTATCCCTTTATGCTATCCAGAAATTCTATATTATTTCCGATTAGTAATATGTCATCTACATATAATATCAAGAATGCTACAGAGATCCCACTCACTTTCTTGTAAATACAGGCTTCTCCAAAAGTCTGTATAAAACCAAATGCTTTGATCACACTATCAAAGCGTTTATTCCAACTCCGAGAGGCTTGCACCAGTCCATAAATGGATCGCTGGAGCTTGCACACTTTGTTAGCTCCCTTTGGATCGACAAAACCTTCCGGTTGCATCATATACAACTCTTCTTGCAGAAATCCATTCAGGAATGCAGTTTTGACATCCATTTGCCAAATTTCATAATCATAAAATGCGGCAATTGCTAACATGATTCGGACAGACTTAAGCATCGCTACAGGTGAGAAGGTCTCATCGTAGTCAATCCCTTGAACTTGCCGAAAACCTTTTGCGACAAGTCGAGCTTTGTAGACAGTAACATTACCGCCAGCGTCAGTTTTCTTCTTGAAGATCCATTTATTCTCAATTGCTTGCCGATCATCGGGCAAGTCAACCAAAGTCCATACTTTGTTCTCATACATGGATCCCATCTCAGATTTCATGGCTTCAAGCCACTTTGCGGAATCTGGGCTCACCATCGCTTCTTCATAGTTTGTAGGTTCATCATGATCTAGTAGCATGACTTCTAGAACAGGATTACCGTACCACTCTGGTGCGGATCTTACTCTGGTTGATCTACGAGGTTTAGCAGTATCTTGATCATTATCATTGGCTTCCTCACTAACTGGTGTAGGTGTCACTGAAACAGTTTTCTGTGATGTACTACTTTCCAGTAAGGGAGCAGGTACAGTTACCTCGTCAAGTTCTACTTTCCTCCCACTCACTTCTTTCGAGAGAAACTCCTTCTCTAGAAAGGTTCCATTCTTAGCAACGAATGTCTTGCCTTCGGATCTGTGATAGAAGGTGTACCCAACAGTCTCCTTTGGGTATCCTATGAAGACACATTTCTCCGATTTGGGTTCGAGCTTATCAGGTTGAAGCTTTTTCACATAAGCATCGCAGCCCCAAACTTTAAGAAACGACAACTTTGGTTTCTTGCCAAACCACAGTTCATAAGGTGTCGTCTCAACGGATTTTGATGGTGCCCTATTTAACGTGAATGCGGCCGTCTCTAAAGCATAACCCCAAAACAATAGTGGTAAATCAGTAAGAGACATCATAGATCGCACCATATCTAGTAAAGTACGATTACGATGTTCGGACACACCATTACGCTGTGGTGTTCCGGGTGGCGTGAGTTGCGAAACTATTCCACATTGTTTCAAATGTACACCAAACTCATAACTCAAATATTCTCCTCCGCGATCAGATCGTAGGAATTTTATTTTCTTGTTACAATGATTTTCAACTTCACTCTGAAATTCTTTGAACTTTTCAAACGTTTCAGACTTATGTTTCATTAATTAGATATACCCATATCTGCTCAAGTCATCTGTGAAGGTGAGAAAATAATGATATCCGCCACGAGCCTACACATTCATCGGACCACATACATCTGTATGTATGATTTCCAACAAATCTGTTGCTCTCTCCATAGTACCGGAGAATGGTGTTTTTGTCATCTTACCCATAAGGCATGGTTCGCAAGTACCAAGTGATTCATAATCAAGTGGTTCCAAAAGCCCATCAGTATGGAGTTTCTTCATGCGCTTTACACCGATATGACCCAAACGGCAGTGCCACAAATAAGTTGCACTATCATTATCAACTCTGCATCTTTTGGTTTCAACATTATGAATATGTGTGTCACTACTATCGAGATTTAATAAGAATAGACCACTCTTTAAGGGTGCATGACCATAAAAGATATTACTCATATAAATAGAACAACCATTATTCTCTGATTTAAATGAATAACCATCTCACATCAAACAAGATCCAGATATAATGTTCATGCTTAACGCTGGCACCAAATAACAATTATTTAGGTCTAATACTAATCCCGAAGGTAGATGTAGAGGTAGCGTGCCGACTGCGATCACATCGACTTTGGAACCATTTCCCACGTGCATCGTCACCTCGTCCTTAGCCAATCTTCGCTTAATCCGTAGTCCCTGTTTTGAGTTGCAAATGTTAGCAACTGAACCAGTATCAAATACCCAGGTGCTACTGCGAGCATTAGTAAGGTACACATCAATAACATGTATATCACATATACCTTTGTTCACCTTGCCATCCTTCTTATCCGCCAAATACTTGGGGCAGTTCCGCTTCCAGTGACCAGTCTGCTTGCAGTAGAAGCACTCAGTTTCAGGCTTAGGTCCAGGTTTGGGTTTCTTCTCTTGAGTAGCAACTTGCTTGCTGTTCTTTTTGAAGTTCCCCTTCTTCTTCCCTTTGCCCTTTTTCTTGAAACTAGTGGTCTTGTTGACCATCAACACTTGATGCTCCTTCTTAATTTCTACCTCCGCAGCTTTCAGCATTGCGAAGAGCTCGGGAATAGTCTTATTCATCCCTTGCTTATTATAGTTCATCATGAAGCTCTTGTAGCTTGGTGGCAGTGATTGGAGAATTCTGTCAATAACGCAATCATCTGGAAGATTAACTCCAAATTGAATCAAGTGATTATTATACCCAGACATTTTGAGTATATGCTCACTGACAGAACTGTTCTCCTGCATCTTGCAGCTATAGAACTTATTGGAGACTTCATATCTCTCAATCCGGGCATTTGCTTGAAATATTAACTTCAACTCCTGGAACATCTCATATGCTCCATGACGTTCAAAACATCGTTGAAGTCCCGATTCTAAGCCGTAAAGCATGGCACACTGAATTATCGAGTAGTCATCAGCTTTGCTCTGCCAGACGTTCATAACATCTGGTGTTGCTCCAGCAGCAGGCCTGGCACCCAGCGGTGCTTCCAGGATGTAATTCTTCTGTGCAGCAATGAGGATAATCCTCAAGTTACGGACCCAGTCCGTGTAATTGCTACCATCATCTTTCAACTTTGCTTTCTCAAGGAACGCATTAAAATTCAACGGAACAACAGCACGGGCCATCTATCTACAATCAAACATAAACAAGCAAGATACTATCAAGTACTAAGTTCATGATAAATTTAGGTTCAATTAATCATAATACTAAAGAACTCCCACTTAGATAGACATCCCTCTAATCCTCTAAGTGATTACGTGATCCAAATCAACTAAACCATGTCCGATCATCACGTGAGATGGAGTAGTTTCATTGGTGAACATCGTTATGTTGATCATATCTACTATATGATTCACGCTCGACCTTTCGGTCTCTGTGTTCCGAGGCCATATCTGTATATGCTTGGCTCGTCAAGTATAACCTGAGTATTCTGCGTGTGCAACTGTTTTGCACCCGTTGTATTTGAACATAGAGCCTATCACACCCGATCATCACGTGGTGTCTCAGCACGAAGAACTTTCGCAACGGTGCATACTCAGGGAGAACACTTCTTGATAATTAGTGAGAGATCATCTTAAAATGCTACCGTCAATCAAAGCAAGATAAGATGCATAAAAGATAAACATCACATGCAATCAATATAAGTGATATGATATGGCCATCATCATCTTGTGCTTGCGATCTCCATCTTCGAAGCACCGTCATGATCACCATCGTCACCGGCGCGACACCTTGATCACCATCGTAGCATCGTTGTCGTCTCGCCAATCTTATGCTTCCACTACTATCGCTACCGCTTAGTGATAAAGTAAAGCATTACAGCGCAATTGCATTGCATACAATAAAGCGACAACCATATGGCTCCTGCCAGTTGCCGATAACTTGGTTACAAAACATGATCATCTTATACAATAAAATTTAGCATCATGTCTTGACCATATCACATCACAACATGCCCTGCAAAAACAAGTTAGACGTCCTCTACTTTGTTGTTGCAAGTTTTATGTGGCTGCTACGGGCTTAAGCAAGAACCAATCTTACCTATGCATCAAAACCACAACGATAGTTTGTCAAGTTGGTGCTGTTTTAACCTTCGCAAGGACCGGGCGTAGCCACACTCGGTTCAACTAAAGTTGGAGAAACTGTCACCTGCTAGCCACCTTTGTGCAAAGCACGTCGGGAGAACTGGTCTCGCGTAAGCGTACGCGTAATGTCGGTCCGGGCCGCTTCGTCCAACAATACCGCCGAACCAAAGTATGACATGCTGGTAAGCAGTATGACTTATATCGCCCACAACTCACTTGTGTTCTACTCGTGCATATAACATCAACACATAAAACCTAGGCTCGGATGCCACTGTTGGAAACATAGTAATTTCAAAAAAATTCCTACGCACACGCAAGATCATGGTGATGCATAGCAACGAGAGGGGAGAGTGTGATCTACGTACCCTTGTAGACCGACAGCGGAAGCGTTAGCACAACGCGGTTGATGTAGTCGTACGACTTCACGGCCCGACCGATCAAGCACCGAAACTACGGCACCTCCGAGTTTTAGCACACGTTCAGCTCGATGACAATCCCCGGACTCCGATCCAGCAAGGTGCCGGGGAAGAGTTCCGTCAGCATGACGGTGTGGTGACGATCTTGATGTACTACCGTCGCAGGGCTTCGCCTAAGCACCGCTACAATATTATCGAGGATTATGGTGGAAGGGGGCACCGCACACGGCTAAGAATATGATCACGTGGATCAACTTGTGTGTCTAGGGGTGCCCCCTGCCCCCGTATATAAAGGAGCAAGGGGAGGAGGCCGGCCGGCCCCTATGGCGCGCCAAGGAGGAGTCCTCCTCCTAGTAGGAGTAGGACTCCTACTAGGAGGGGAAAGAAGTGGGGAGGGAGAAGGAAAGGGGGGCGCCGCCCCCCCTCTCCTAGTCCAATTCGGACCAGGGGGGAGGAGGCGCGTGGCCCACCTTTGGCTGCCCCTCTCTCTCTCCACTAAGGCCCATATGGCCCATTGC
>NC_057797.1:204962241-204981406 GCF_018294505.1 Triticum aestivum
CACCCAGAACACTTCCGGTGTCCGAATATAGCCATCCAATATATCAATCTTTATGTCTCGACCATTTCGAGACTCCTCGTCATGTCCGTGATCACATCCGGGACTCCGAACTAACTTCGGTACATCAAAACTCATAAACTCATAATATAACTGCCATCAAAACCTTAAGCGTGCGGACCCTACGGGTTCGAGAACAATGTAGACATGATCGAGACACATCTCCGGTCAATAACCAATAGCGGAACCTGGATGCTCATATTGGATCCTACATATTCTACGAAGATCTTTATCGGTCAGACCGCATAAAAACATACGTTGTTCCCTTTGTCATCGGTATGTTACTTGCCCGAGATTCGATCGTCGGTATCTCAATACCTAGTTCAATCTTGTTACCAGCAAGTCTCTTTACTCGTTTCATAATACATCATCTCGCAACTAACTCATTAGTTGTAATGCTTGCAAGGCTTATGTGATGTGCATTACCGAGAGGGCCCAGAGATACCTCTCCGAGAATCGGAGTGACAAATCCTAATCTCGAAATACGCCAACCCAACATTCACCTTTGGAGACACCTGTAGAGCTCCTTTATAATCACCCAGTTACGTTGTGACGTTTGGTAGCACACAAAGTGTTCCTCCGGTAAACGGGAGTTGCATAATCTCATAGTCATAGGAACATGTATAAGTCATGAAGAAAGCAATAGCAACATACTAAACAATCGGGTGCTAAGCTAATGGAATGGGTCATGTCAATCACATCATTCTCCTAATGATGTGATCCCATTAATCAAATGACAACACATGTCTATGGTTAGGAAACATAACCATCTTCGATTAACGAGCTAGTCAAGTAGAGGCATACTAGTGACACTTTGTTTGTCTATGTATTCACACATGTATTATGTTTCCGGTTAATACAGTTCTAGCATGAATAATAAACATTTATCATGAAATAAGGAAATAAATAATAACTTTATTATTGCCTCTAGGGCATATTTCCTTCAAGACCACACGCCAACTTTCATCCCATTCCAAGAACATTTTCCGGCCACTTATAAAATACTATTTCGGACATGCCGCGGGCGCGTGCAAGAGTGTCTGGACTCAGAACGGACAACAGAAGGAATGGGGAGACCCAGACTGATGCAGGTTTTGAAAACATATGATGCAATGCACAAGATGACATGATGAAATGCAGCAGGCAAGCAAATGACAAGGAAACAACAACGAATAACCGGAGGACACCTGGCGCATCGGTCTCGGGGCGTCACCGGGCTTCCTCAAATTGCCCAAGGTCTTCACGAGCAAGCAAGTTGGATGCACACCCACTTAGTTTCTTTTGTTGAGATTTCATACACTTATAGCTCTAGTGCATCCGTTGCATGGCAATCCCTACTCACTCACATTGATATCTATTGATGGGCATCTCCATAGCCCATTGATACGCCTAGTTGATGTGAGACTATCTTCTCCTTTTTGTCTTCTCCACAACCACCATTCTATTCCACCATATAGTGCTATATCCATGGCTCATGCTCATGTATTGCGTGAAGATTGAAGAAGTTTGAGAACATCAAAAGTATGAAACAATTGCTTGGCTTGTCATCGGGGTTGTGCATGATTTAAATATTTTGTGTTGTGAAGATAGAGCATAGCCAGACTATATGATTTTGTAGGGATAACTTTCTTTGGCCATGTTATTTTGAGAAGACATGATTGCTTAATTATATGCTTGAAGTATTATTATTTTTATGTCAATATTAAACTTTTATCTTGAATCTTTCAGATCTGAACATTCATGCCACAATAAAGAAAAATTACATTGAGAAATATGTTAGAAAGCATTACACATAAAAAATTCTTCTTTTATCATTTACCTACTCAAGGACGAGCAGGAATTAAGCTTGGGGAGGCTTGATACGTCTCCAACGTATCTATAATTTTTGATTGCTCCATGCTATTATATTATCTATTTTGGATGTTAATGGGATTTGTTTTACACTTTTATATCATTTTTGGGAATAACCTACTAATCGGAGGCCCAGCCCAAATTGCTGTTTTTTTGCCTTATTTAGGGTTTCAAAGAAAAGGAATATCAAACGGAGCCCAAACAGAATGAAACCTTCGGGAACGTGATTTTCTCAACAAACGTGATCCAGGAGACTTGGAGTGGGCATCAAGAAACAAGGGAGGAAGGCACGAGGTAGGGGGCACGCCTACCCCCCTGGGCGCGCCCTCCACCCTCGTGGGCCCACCGTTGCTCCACCGACGTACTTATTCCTCCTATATGTATCCACATACCCCCAAACATCCAGGAGCACCACGAAAACCTAATTCCACCGCTGCAACCTTCTGTACCTGAGAGATCCCATCTTGGGGCCTTTTCTGGAGCTCCACCGGAGGGGGCATTGATCACGGAGGGCCTCTACATGAACTCCATGGCCTCTCCGGTGATGTGTGAGTAGTTTACTTCAGACCTTCGGGTCCATAGTAATTAGCTAGATGGCTTCTTCTCTCTCTTTGGATCTCAATCCAAAGTTCTCCTCGATCTTCTTGGAGATCTATTCGATGTAATCTTCTTTTGCCGTGTGTTTGTCGAGATCCGATGAATTGTGGGTTTATGATCCAGATTATCTATGAACAGTATTTGACTCTTCTCTGAATTCTTTTATGTATGATTGGTTTATCTTTGCAAGTCTCTTCGAATTATTAGTTTGGTTTGGCCTACTAGATTGATCTTTCTTGCAATGGGAAAAGTGCTTAGCTTTGGGTTCAATCTTGCGGTGTCCTTTCCCAGTGACAGCAGGGGCAGCAAGGCACGTATTGTATTGTTGCCATTGAGGATAAAAAGATGGGGTTTATATCATATTGCATGAGTTTATCCCTCTACATCATGTCATCTTCCTTAAAGCATTACTCTGTTCTTATGAACTTAATACTCTAGATGCATGCTGGATAGCGGTCGATGTGTGGAGTAATAGTAGTAGATGCAGAATCGTTTTGGTCTACTTGTGTCAGTGTCAAATTCGGCGGATCTCGGGTAGGGGGTCCCGAACTATGCGTCTAAGGCGGATGGTAACAAGAGGCAGGGGACACGATGTTTTACCCAGGTTCGGGCCCTCTTGATGGAGGTAAAACCCTACGTCCTGCTTGATTATTCTTGATAATATGAGTAGTACAAGAGTAGATCTACCACGAGA
Source organism: Triticum aestivum (assembly GCF_018294505.1). Taxonomy (NCBI): domain Eukaryota; kingdom Viridiplantae; phylum Streptophyta; class Magnoliopsida; order Poales; family Poaceae; genus Triticum; species Triticum aestivum. The sequence goes on from NC_057797.1 coordinate 204,965,441, forward strand.
TCAGAGAGGCTAAACCCTAGAAGCTAGCCTATGGTATGATTGTATGTTGTCCTATGGACTAAAACCCTCCGGTTTATATAGACACCGGAGGGGGCTAGGGTTACACAGAGTTGGTTACAAGGAAGGAGATCTACATATCCGTATTGCCAAGCTTGCCTTCCACGCCAAGGAGAGTCCCATCCGGACACGGGACGAAGTCTTCAATCTTGTATCTTCATAGTCCAACAGTTCGGCCAAAGGATATAATCCGGCTGTCCGGATACCCCCTAATCCCGGACTCCCTCAGTAGCCCCTGAACCAGGCTTTAGTGACGATGAGTCCGGCGCACAGATTGTCTTCGGCATTGCAAGGCGGGTTCCTCCTCCGAGTACACCACGGAAGAGTTTGAATACGAGGATAGTGTCCGACCCTGCAAAATAAGTTCCACATACCGCCGTAGAGAGAATAATATTTACACAAATCTAATCTGCTGACGTACCCCGTAGTGTGAGATCACACCACAGCCAGGTCTTTATTCGAATCATTTTTCACAACCTATCTCAGCGTGTTTCGCGAGGCGGTTTCCTGGGCACGTCTTGTCGAAGCAGAGATCGTGTCCCCTTATTACGGGATTCCCATCAATACGGACATGGGTAACCCAACCGCGCCATTAAATATGGCGCTTGGGGGACAAGCGAGTTTTACCAGGCTGGTGGGGGCGCATAGTTTCGTCCGCCCTTATAAAGGGATAAGGTTTCACCTTTTTCCACCCACGCCTTCTTCCTCCTTGCTCATCCAATCTCGCACACTCGAGCTCCAGCGCCCAAGTCCACATCCTTCTCCTCAACTCTCTCCAAACATGTCCGGAGCAGGAGGCAAGTGGATGGTCTCCTCCATCACGGAGGGACATATCAAAAAACTACACGGGGCCGGATACTTAGCCGCAGATATCGCGCACCGGCTGCCAGCCGCGGGGCAGATCGTCCCTACCCCAGAACCTCACGAAAGGGTGGTTTTCCTCCCCCACTTCGTCCGCAGACTGGGGTTTCCCCTCTATCCATTCGTCCACGGCCTCATGTTCTATTATGGGCTAGACTTTCATGATCTGGCCCCGAATTTTATCCTCAACATCTCGGCGTTCATTGTCGTGTGCGAGGCTTTCCTCCGCATCAGGCCCCACTTTGGCCTGTGGCTGAAGACCTTCAATATCAAGCCAAAGGTAGTAGGCGGCCAACAAGCGGAATGCGGCGGAGCCATGGTGGGCAAAATGCCCAACGTGACATGGCTCGAGGGGTCCTTTGTGGAGACCATAAAGGGGTGGCAATCGGGGTGGTTCTACATCACCGAGCCGCGCGACACCAACTGGGTGGCGGCCCCCGAGTTTCAATCCGGAGTCCCCACGTGGCTCACTTCCTGGAAGGAGAAGGGCCTATCCTGGGGCTCATCGGTGGAGCTGGACGGACTCCAGAAGTGTATCCGGAACATGATAAGCAAGAAACTTAAGCTTGTCAACATAGTCCAGGTCATGCTCTTCCGCCGGATCCTCCCGTGTCAACAACGGGCTTTCAACTTATGGGAGTTCGACCCGGCCCAGCACCAGACTCTACACGAGCTCTTCGACACGATGCATAAGGACGTCTAGAAGGTGCTTTTCAAGGGCGCCAAGGTACCCCCTTCTCTTACCGAGGACCGCGGGCTAAGTGCGAAGCGCCCTGCGAATCCGGTAAGCTCTGTGCATAGGGTATTTATTTCCCCTAGCTTAACCATGTGCGGGGTCTGAGCTCCCATGCCTTTGACAAGACTGGGTGGAGACATCGGAGCAGATTAACTGTCCGGCCCCTCTGCCCAAAGACCCCGCGAACGCTCTCCTGACGGAGATGCGGACTCTGGCTCCTTATGAGGTGCCGGAGAAGACCAAGAAGAAGGCCAAGGGAACCCAAAGGAGTTCCCGGCGCCAGGTGGTATCGGACTCATCGTCCGATAACTCCGAGGCGCACTCCTCCCGTGAAAAACGAGGAGGAGGAAGATGAAGACTCTCCCCCTCCAGCTGGGGGAGACAAGAAAAGGAAGGCCGCCCCAACCGGGGAGGCCGAAGGGTCCAAGAAGGGAAGGACTCTCCTTCCGGACTGCTTCACTACCGACGCCGACGGCGAAGACGAGTGGCTGCTCAGGGCCAAGCCCCTGGCGAAGTTATAAGTATTCGGATACCAGAATAACTCATAGCATACTTTTGTTGCACTGCTTCCCCTAACGTCGAACATGATTATGCAGTCCGCCCCAAGACCGCATCGATGTATCCTCGTCGGACGGTTCCTTGGACTCGTCGGACATGGATAGTGATACACTTCTAACCGCCACCTCTCCTTGCCCTACGGAAAATGCCGAGGTATTGTCTCAAGGGGCATGGAGCCAGGGGGAGACAGTCCCGGAGGCGACTCAAGGCGACCATCCGGACTCCAGGAGCAAAGGGAGTAAGGCTCCCAGGGGCTCCAAGTTCGGCCCTTAGCCGAACACCGCGCCGGAACCTCCAGTGGTTCCGGACTCGGGCAGGCGGCCCCCTTCCAAGAGGGGCAAGCCGTCCGTGCCAGTGACCTCTATCCAACCAGAGGCACCGGACGACCTGCTGGGAGCGCTTCACGGCGCTTCCATCGACGAAGAGCACCGCACTATTATGAGTGCGGTGATCAAGAAGGTTCAGTCTGCCAAGAGCGGACTAACTGAAGCTTGTGCCAGCCTTCTAACATGCTTTGAGGTAAGTATTTAAAATATAGGAAAAATATTACCGCATAGACGGTAGCCCCTGATGCTCTGTTTGGTGTTCACAAAGAAAAGCCGAATAGAGGATCAATAATATCTGCAGGATTCTAATATAAGTATGTCTGTATGCGTATGCAGGCTTCGCTGCTGACCTCTGCCACACTGACTGCGGAGGTCGCCACACTGAAGCAGGACCTCGAGCGGTCGAGAAAGAGCTCGGCCTTGCCAAGAGGCAGCTCGAGGAGAACAAAGGTAAGGAATACCTTGTCTATATAAAAAAAGAAAATGTGGTTGCGAACTGACAGGATCATCATGAATGTGCCAGGGGCCACAACCGAAGTGGCGACCCTGAAGCAATCATTGTCCAAGGCCGAAAACAAAGCAGCCAAGGAGCGCACCGAGCGGGAGAAACAAGAGGCACGGGTGGGTGAGGTGCAGCAAGAGCTCCAGGCTCTCGTGAAGAAACACGAGACTTTGGAGCTTGACTCGAAGACGCGAGAGTCCGAGCTTGCCGCGGCCCTTGAGAGCACAAAGCATGCCAAGGCTGAAGCCCAAAAGGCCCTCTAGGAAATTGAGGCGATGAGGAAGATAGCGGCGGGTAAGGCATTCAATATGCAAAGCAAGCATGTGAAAGTAAATTACTTGTTACTTACCCGAGTCCGGAGCTCTCTAGGAGCATTCGCAGATTTGCCCCGCAACATGTCGGATGCCGCAAAGTATTACCAGGCCGAGGAGGGAAGCTCGACGGAGAAGTTGTTCTGGTCTCAGTATACTGGGACCGAACACCCAATGCCTATGAGCGACCAGCTGAAGCAACTGGTCGAGCTACACAAGGCGGCCGAACATGCCATGAGGGGCCTTATAGTCCAGATGTGGCCTGGCGACTCCCTTCCCAACAGCTACTTCGGCCTGGTGAGGCGGCTTGTGGATGCCTGCCCATGGCTGGAAGTCATCAAGCAGTCCGTCTGTATCGAAGGTGCCCACCGGGCTTTTGCCCGTGCAAAGGTGCACTGGGCCAAGATGGACGCCGAGAAGCTGGTGAAGGAGGGGCCGCCACAGGGCAAGGAGCATCGCCACCCTGAAATGTATTATGAGGGTGTCCTGAAGGGTGCCCGTCTTGTGGCGGATGAGTTGTGTGAAGGATGTACTATTTGAATGAACTCGCTCGTGTGATCCTGTATTATGAAAACTTGTTCATATGCGCTATGCAACGCTTGTTTGAATTTAAAATATTACCTTCTGTGCGGCTGTTTATTAAATCTGAGAGATGGCTAGTCATCGTCTTCTGCCCCATGCCACGAGTGCTGGGGTGTTCGGGATGAATCTGAGCACTCTTGTTCCCATTGTTGGGTCCTTCAAGGGAGGTGCTCAGCGCAACGAACAAGGCAATCGGACTATAATGATTTATCACTCTCACTTAGCCATAGAAGTCTACAATTTTAAATTTTGGCGAAGCCCCTAGTATTCGGAAGGCCGAATTCGGGGCACTATACACGCCTTAAGCCGGACAAAGCCGACTCCTCGCTCTAAGCGGCATAAGTCTTTAGGGACTCGAGACCTCTCGAACAGCGACCGACTCTTGCCTTATCATGACAGTTAGTTTTAGATTTCTCTACTGAGGTGCTTAGCCCAGATGAACCGGGGCACAATCGCAGTAGTTCTCCCAGTGCTACCTTAGTCGATATAGCGGAACGTAAGGTACCAAAACATGGGAGCTGGGCAAACCCAACTATTGACCCAAGACATGATTCGGAGCCGATGCATATAATGCTATAAATTCGGGGTGCCGCACTGTCGAAAGTGTTCGAACTTCTCACATCGTATTATGGTGTATGCTTGAGCCCCTGGCGTATTGGCCGTACCAGAGTGTACGGGTGCTGAATCTCATGAATGAACATATATATATATATATATATATATATATATATATAAGGAAGAATAGAGAATGCAGTAATAGTCTAGTACTATGCATTGTTTATTCAAAAAGGTGCGTTGAAGCAGAATGATACAAGTAGTGCGATAAGCAAAAAGTAGGGCTATTTGACATGTCCCCTCCAAGGGCAAGCTGAGGAATGGTATTTAAAGCGTGTATTTCACTCGTTATCAGAGACCACCTGGGAGTTCCGTGGCGCGACGTAGCTTTCTGCCTCCTTGGTTGTTGCATCGTGTGTCCGACAATCGTACTGCCGGACAGGGTTTCCAGAGATTAAAGTCCTGAAAGAGAGAAAAATAACAAAGCCGGAAGCCCCTAGTGCGGTTGAGCCGCGTCTTGGGGCGTGCCGTAGTCGTGCCCCCCTCCCCACTTGTGCCCATGGTATTTTCAATGCGTAATTATGTACGTGTGGCACGGATTTCGCCATTTGGCTGGGACTGGGGTGGGGGCCGCATTGCTATGCGAGCTCGGAACGTGCCATGCGGTCTTGTTGCTGATTACTTCGGGCGCGCTTGAAGGTGTCCGGGTCTTTAATCACCGAACTGGTGGATTGCCTTAAGAGGCTGCTTTGCGCTTCTGCTGCGAGGGACGCAGTGTGCTCCTCCGTGCGGAGAGAGCGCTTTGTGTTTCCATTGACTATGATGACCCCCTGAGGTCCTGGCATCTTGAGCTTGAGATATGCTTAGTGCGGTACCGCGTTGAATCTCGCAAATGCGGTTCGCCCGAGCAGTGCATGATAGCCGTTGCGGAACGTGACTATATCGAAGATTAACTCCTCGCTTCGGGAGTTATTCGGGGATCCGAAGACCACTTCCAGTGTGACTGAGGCTGTGCAATGGGCCTCTACACCTGGTATGACGCCTTTAAAGTCGTTTTTGTGGGTTTGATCCTTGAGGAGTCTATACCCATTTTGCGCACTGTGTCCTGATAAAGCAGGTTCAGGCTGCTGCCGCCGTCCATAAGGACTCGAGTGAGGTGAAATCCGTCGATGATTGGGTCTAGGACCAGTGCGGCGAATCCGCCATGACGGATACTAGTGGGATGGTCCCTGCGATCGAAGGTGATCGGACAAGAGGACCATGGGTTGAACTTTGGGGCGACTGGCTCCAACGCATATACATCCCTTAACGCACGCTTCCGCTCCCTCTTTGGGATGTGGGTTGCGTATATCATGTTCACCATCCGCACTTGTGGGGGGAACCTCTTCTGCCCTCCGGTGTTCGGCTGCTAGGGCTCCTCCTCGTCATCGCTATATAGCCCCTTATCTTTGTTTTCGGCGTTTAACTTGCCGGCCTGCTTGAACACCCAGAATTCCCTATTGGTGTGGTTGGCTGGCTTGTCGGGGGTGCCATGTATTTGGCACGAGCGATCGAGTATACGGTCCAAACTGGACGGGCCCGGAGTGCTTCTTTTGAATGGCTTTTTCCGCTGACCGGGTTTAGAGCCTCTGAATCCGGCATTGACTGTCGTATCCTCGGTATTGTCGCTATTGACGCGGCGCTTATGTTTGTTGCAACGTGACCTGCCATTGCTATCCTTGGTATCTGACGTACCGTGGTTCTTTGATATGTTATTGCTGTGAGCCAGCCAGCTGTCTTCTCTCGCGCAAAAGCAGGTCATGAGTGTCGTGAGGGCTGCCATGGATTTCGGCTTTTCCTGGCCAAGGTGCTGGGCGAGCCACTCATCGCGGATGTTGTGCTTAAAAGCTGCTAGGGCCTCTACATCTGGATAGTCAACGATTTGATTTTTCTTTGTCAGGAACTGTGTCCAGAATTGCCTGGCCGATTCCTCTGGCTGCTGAATTATGTGGCTCAAGTCATCGGTATCTGGTGGTCACACATAAGTGCCCTGGAAGTTGTCGAGGAATGCGGCTTCCAGATCTTTCCAACAGCTAATGGATTCTGCTGGCAGGCTGTTGAGCCAATGCCGAGCTGGTCCTTTGAGTTTAAGTGGGAGGTATTTGATGGCGTGTAGATCGTCACCGCGGGCCATGTGGATGTGCAGGAGGAAGTCCTCGATCCATACCGCAGGATCTGTTGTGCCATCGTATGATTCGATATTTACGGGTTTGAAACCCTTTGGGATTTGGTGATCCATTACTTCGTCTGTGAAGCATAGGGGGTGTCCGGTGCCTCTGTACTGGGCTATGTCGCGACACAGCTCAAATGGGTCTTGTCCGCTGTGTTCGGCCCGGCCGGATTTACTTTTACTGTATCCGGCGTGACGGTTATCATCCCGCGTAGTGGCGCGCCCTCGTGATCCGTAGATTGATCTTGCGTGTTTTGCTTTGTCCTCCAATACGTCTCGCAGGTCTAGCATGTTTCCCCGTGCCTTGACATTTTTATTTGAGTGGCGTCGGGGTGCGGGCTGAGCTTTTGGCTGAAATGCCTCTCTGTCGCGGCCACGAGGTGGCCAATCAGCCACGTCATACGCTGGAGATGTAGGTTTTAATGCTTCCTCCTCCAGTTAGGGTAGCAACATGCGCTTTGGGTAACTCTTGGAGGGGCGTTCGAGTTCACATTCCTCGGCCGCGAGGACTTCAGTCCATCTGTGAGCTAGCAAATCTTGATCAGCTTGAAGCTGTTGTTGCTTTTTCTTAAGGCTATTTGCTGTGGCTATAAGCCGACACTTGAAGCGCTCTTGCTCGACGGGATCCTCAGGCACGACAAATTCGTCATCATCGAGGCTTGCCTCGTCTTCAGAGGGAGGCATGTAATTATCATCCTCCGCCTCTCCATCTGCCGCTCTCTCGGGTGGGCTGGCTTCTCCATCCTCCTGCTCTAAATCTTGCTGGAGGGGATTGTTGTCGTCTTTGGCACTGTCCGTCGTGCTATTATCTCCTATGCCGGTGTCACCGCTTTTGCTTTGGCGAGACTTAGAGCGGCGCCGCTGACGTCGGTGCTTGGGTTGCTTCTTGGAGGGGTCATCCTCCGCTGTCTCATCGCCATTGCCTTCTTTGGGTGTGTCCACCATGTATATATCATATGATGAGGTGGTTGTCCAGTGCCCTGTGGGCAGTGGTTCCTCTTCGTATCCCGCATCGTCGTCCATACCGTCGATGTCTTCGGAGTCGAAATTGAGCATGTCGGTCAATTTGTCGACTGTGGCTACTAAGTGGGTGGTGGGTGGGCGGAAAATTTCTTTGTCATCCACATCCCAATCCTGCCGAACATAGTTCGGCCAGGACTCTCCTGAGAAGGAGAGAGACCTTAATGAGTTCAGTATGCCGCCGAAGGGCGAGTGCTGAAAGATATCCGCAGAGGTGAACTCCATGATCGGTGCCCAGTCGGATTTGATAGGCACGGGCGCAGGCGGTTCAGAGTCCGTGGCCGGGGAAGAATCCGGCAGTTCGGCGTCACGACATCCGTGAAGGATAAGGTCGATATTCGGCTCGATCGCCGCTGAGAATACGACCTACGTGGTGGGGTCTATCCACTCGTCCATGGATGGTGCAATTGGCTCTGAATTGAGGGTCAGAGCGGTTGCCGGTGCGGTCTCCTGAACACTGTCCGATGGTAGAGCTAAATCATGCTCATCGTGACCGTGCAGCGCACTCAGTAGGGGCTCGAATCCGTCGAAGATCAAGTCTCCGCGGATGTCGGCCGTGTAGTTTAAGCTTCCAAACCTGACCTGGTGGCCGGGGGCGTAACTCTCGATCTGCTCCCGATGGCCAAGCGAGTTGGCCCGCAGTGCGAAGCCGCCGAATACAAAGATCTGTCCGGGGAGAAAAGTCTCACCCTGGACTGCATCGCTATCGATGATCGAAGGAGCCATCAAGCCTAACAGTGACGACACAGAGGAACTCTCAATGAAAGCACCAATGTCGGTGTCAAATCCGGCGGATCTCGGGTAGGGGGTCCTGAACTGTGTGTCTAAGGCGGATGGTAACAGGAGGCAGGGGACACGATGTTTTACCTAGGTTCGGGCCCTCTTGATGGAGGTAAAAGCCTACGTCCTGTTTGATTATTCTTGATAATATGAGTAGTACAAGAGTAGATCTACCACGAGATCAGAGAGGCTAAACCCTAGAAGCTAGCCTATGGTATGATTGTATGTTGTCCTACGGACTAAAACCCTCCGGTTTATATAGACACCAGAGGGGGCTAGGGTTACACAGAGTCGGTTACAAGGAAGTAGATCTACATATCCGTATTTTCAAGCTTGCCTTCCACACCAAGGAGAGTCCCATCCGGACACGGGACGAAGTATTCAATCTTGTATCTTCATAGTCCAACAGTCCGGCCAAAGGATATAATCCGTCTGTCCGGATACCCCCTAATCTAGGACTCCCTCAACTTGTCTCGGACGTGATACCTATATACATGATCATACCTAGATATTCTCATAACTATGCTCAATTCTATCAATTGCTCGACAGTAATTCATTTACCCACCGTAATAGTTATGCTCTTGAGAGAAGCCACTAGTGAAACCTATGGCCCCCGGGTCTATCTTCCATCATATTAATCTTCCAACACTTAGTCATTTCCTTTTCCATTTATTTTACTTTGCTTCTTTATCATAAAAATACCAAAACTATTATCTTATCATATCTATCAGATCTCACTCTCGTAAGTGAGCATGAAGGGCTTGACAACCCCTTTATCGCGTTGGTTGTGAGGTTCTTATTTGTTTGTGTAGGTGTGTGGGACTTGAGCGTGATCTCCTAATGGACTGATACCTTGGTTCTCAAAAACTGAGGGAAATACTTACACTACTTTGCTGCATCACCCTTTCCTCTTCAAGGGAAAACCAACGCAGTGCTCAAGAGGTAGCATAGAGGCTTAGTCAACGGGTCTGCAACATTCAGATCCGTATGTATTTTGCAAATATCTATGTCTCCCTCCTTGACTTGATCGCGAATGGAATTGAAGCGTCTCTTGATGTGTTTGGTTCTCTTGTGAAATATGGATTCCTAAGGCTATTGCTCTAGTATTGTCACAAAAGATTTTCATTGGACCCGATGCACTAGGTATTACACCTAGATCGGATATGAACTCCTTCATCCATACTCCTTCATTTTCTGCTTCCGAAGCAGCTATATACTCCGCTTCACACATAGATCCCGCCACGACACTCTTCTTGGAACTGCACCAAGTGACAACTCCATCATTCAATATAAATACCTATCCGGTTTGTGACTTAGAGTCATCCGGATTAGTGTCAAAGCTTGCATCAATGCAACCATTTACGACGAGCTCTTTGTCACCTCCATAAACGAGAAATATATCCTTAGTCCTTTTCAGGTATTTCAGGATGTTCTTGACCGCTGTCCAGTGGTCCACTCCTGGATTACTTTGGTACCTCCCTGCTAAACTTATAGCAAGGCACACATCAGGTCTGATACACACCATTGCATACATGATAGAACCTATGGCTGAGGCATAGGGAATGACCTTCATTTTAGCTCTATCTTCTGCAGTGGGTCTGACTCAACTTCACACCTTGTAACACAGGCAAGAACCCTTTCTTTGACTGATCCATTTTGAACTTCTTTGAAACTTTATCAAGGTATGTACTTTGTGAAAGTCCAATTAAGCGTCTCGATCTATCTCTATAGATCTTGATGCCTAATATATAAGCAGCTTCAACGAGGTCTTTCATTGAAAAATTCTTATTCAAGTATCCTTTTATGCTATCCAGAAATTATGTATTATTTCCAATCAACAATATGTCATCCATATATAAAATTAGAAATGCTACAGAGCTCCTACTCACTTTCTTGCAAATACAGGCTTCTCCAAAAGTCTGTATAAAACCATATGCTTTGATCACACTATCAAAGCATATGTTCCAACTCCGAGAGGCTTGCACCAGTCCATAAATGGATCGGTGGAGCTTGCACACTTTGTTAGCACCTTTAGGATCGACAAAACCTTTTGGTTGCATCATATACAACTCTTATTTAAGATATCCATTAAGGAATGCAATTTTGACATCCATTTGCCAAATTTCATAATCATAAAATGTGGCAATTGCTAACATGATTCGGACAGACTTAAGCATCACTACGGGTGAGAAGGTCTCATCGTAGTCAACTCCTTGAACTTGTCGAAACCTTTTGCAAGAAGTCGAGCTTTGTAGACAGTAACATTACCGTCAACGTTAGTCTTCTTCTTGAAGATCCATTTATTTTATATGGCTTGCCGATCATCAGGCAAGTCAACCAAAGTCCACACTTTGTTCTCATACATGGATCCCATCTCGGATTTCATGGCCTCAAGCCATTTCACGGAATCTGGGATCATCATCGCTTCCTCATAGTGTGGATCGTACCACTCTGGTGCGGATCATACTCTGGTTGACCTACGAGGTTTGGTAGTAACTTGATCTAAAGTTTCATGGTCATCATCATTAGCTTCCTCACTAATTGGTGTAGGAATCACTGGAACTGATTTCTGTGATGAACTACTTTCCAATTTGGGAGAAGGTACAATTACCTCATCAAGTTCTACTTTCCTCCCACTCACTTCTTTCCAGAGAAACTCTTTCTCTAGAAAGGATCCATTCTTAGCAACGAATATCTTGCCTTCGGATCTGTGATAGAAGGTGTACCCAAGAGTCTCCTTTGGGTATCCTATGAAGACACATTTCTCCAATTTGGGTTCGAGCTTATCAGGTTGAAGCTTTTTCACATAAGCATCGCAACCCCTAACTTTAAGAAACGACAGCTTAGGTTTCTTGCCAAACCATAGTTCATATGGTGTCGTCTCAACAAATTTAGATGGTGCCCTATTTAACGTGAATGCATCCGTCTCTAAAGCATAGCCCCAAAACGGCAGCGGTAAATCAGTAAGAGACATCATAGATCGTACCATATCTAATAAAGTAAAATTACGACCTTTGGACACACCATTATGCTATGGTGTTCTAGGTGGCGTGAGTTGCGAAACTATTCCACAATCTTTCAAATGAAGACCAAACTCATAACTCAAATATTCACCTCCACGATCAGATTGTAGAAACTTTATTTTCTTGTTATAATGATTTTCCACTTCACTCTGAAACTCTTTGAACTTTTCAAATGTTTCAGACTTATGTTTCATTAAGTAGATATACCTATATCTGCTCAAATCATTTGTGAAGGTTAGAAAATAACAATACCCGCCGCAAGCCTCAACACTCATCGGACCGCGTACATCAGTATGTATTATTTCTAGTAAGTCAGTTGCTCGCTCCATTATTCCGAAGAACGAAGTCTCAGTCATCTTGCCCATGAGGCATGGTTCGCAAGCATCAAGTGATTCATAAACAAGTGACTCCAAAAGCCCATCAGATGGAGTTTCTTCATGCGCTTCATACCAATATGACCTAAACGGCAGTGCCACAAATAAGTTGCACTATCATTATTTACTTTGCACCTTTTGGCTTCAATATTATGAATATGTGTATCACTACAATCGAGATTCAACAAAAATAGACCACTCATCGAGGGTGCATGACCATAAAAGATATTACTCATATAAATAGAACAACCATTATTCTGTTATTTAAATGAATAACCATCTCGTGTTAAACAAGATCCAGATATAATGTTCATGCTGAACGCTGGCACCAAATAAAAATTATTTAGGTCTAAAACTAATCCCGACGGTAGATGTAGAGGTAGCATGCCGACGGTGATCACATCGACTTTGGAACCATTTCCCACACGCATCGTCACCTCGTCCTTAGCTAATCTTCATTTAATCCGTAGCTCCTGTTTCGAGTTGCAAATATGAGCAATAGAACCAGTATCAAATACCCAGACGCTACTATGAGCATTAGTAAGGTACACATCAATAACATGTATATCAAATATACCTTTCACTTTGCCATCATTCTTATCCGCCAAATACTTGGGGCAGTTCCGCTTCCAGTGACCAGTCCCTTTGCAGTAGAAGCACTCAGTTTCAGGCTTAGGTCCAGACTTGGGCTTCTTCCCTTGAGTAGCAACTGGCTTGTTGTTCTTCTTGAAGTTCCCTTTCTTCCCTTTGCCCTTTTTCTTGAAACTAGTGATCTTGTTCACCATCAACACTTGATGATCCTTCTTGATTTCTACCTCCGCAGCCTTTAGCATCGCGAAGAGCTCGGGAATTGTCTTTTCCATCCCTTGCATATTATAGTTCATCACGAAGCCTTTATAGCTTAGTGGCAGTGATTGAAGAACTCTGTCAATGACACTATCATCAGGAAGATTAACTCCCAGTTGAGTCAAGTGGTTATGGTACCCAGACATTCTGAGTACGTGTTCACTGACAGAACTATTCTCCTCCATTTTGCAGCTGTAGAACTTGTTGGAGGCTTCATATCTCTCAACTCGGGCATTTGCTTGAAATATTAACTTCAACTCCTGGAACATCTCATATGCTCCATGACGTTCAAAACTCCTTTGAAGTCCCGATTCTAAGCCGTAAAGCATGGCACATTGAACTATCGAGTAGTCATCAGCTTTGCTCTGCCAGATGTTCATAACGTCCGGAGTTGCTCCTGTAGCGGGTCTTGCACCTAGTGGTGCTTCCAGGATGTAATTCTTCTGTGCAGCAATGAGGATAATCCTCAAGTTACGGAACCAGTCGATGTAGTTTCTACCATCTTCTTTCAACTTAGATTTCTCTAGGAACGCATTAAAATTCAAGGGAACGATAGCACGGGCCATTGATCTACAACAACATAGATATTGAAAAACTATCAGGTACTAAGTTCATGATAAATTAAAGTTCAATTAATCATATTACTTAGAACTCCCACTTAGATATACATCTCTCTAGTCATCTAAATGATCACATGATCCATATCAACTAAACCATGTCCGATCATCACGTGAGATGGAGTAGTTTTCAATGGTGAACATCACTATGTTGATCATATCTACTATATGATTCATGTTCGACCTTTCTGTCTCAGTGTTCTGAGGCCATATCTGCACATGCTAGGATCGTCAAGTTTAACCCGAGTATTCTGCACGTGCAAAACTGGCTTGTACCCGTTGTATGTGAACGTAGAGCTTATCACACCCGATCATCACGTGGTGTCTCGGCACGACGAACTGTAGCAACGGTGCATACTCAGGGAGAACACTTATGCCTTGAAATTTAGTGAGAGATCATCTTTATAATGCTACCGCAGTACTAAGCAAAATAAGATGCATAAAAGATAAACATCACATGCAATCAAAATATGTGACATGATATGGCCATCATCATCTTGTGCCTTTGATCCCCATCTCCAAAGCACCGTCATGATCTCCATCGTCACCGGCTTGACACCTTGATCTTCATCGTAGCATCATTGTCATCTCGCGAACTATTGCTTCTACGACTATCGTTACCGCTTAGTGATAAAGTAAAGCAATTACATGGCGATTGCATTTCATACAATAAAGCGACAACCCTAAGGCTCCTGCCAGTTGCCGATAACTTTTACAAAACATGATCATCTCATACAACAATTTATATCTCATCACGTCTTGACCATATCACATCACAACATGCCCTACAAAAACAAGTTAGACGCCCTCTATTTTGTTGTTGCAAGTTTTGCGTGGCTGCTACGGGCTTCTAGAGAGAACCGCTCTTACCTATGCATCAAAACCACAATGATTTTTCGTCAAGTGTGTTGTTTTAACCTTCAACAAGGACCGGCCATAGTCAAACTCGATTCAACTAAAGTTGGAGAAACAAACACCCGCCAGCCACCTGTGTGCGAAGCACGTCGGTAGAACCAGTCTCATGAATGCGGTCATGTAATGTCGGTCCGGACCGCTTCATAGAACAATACCACCAAATCAAAGTAAGACATTGGTGGTAAGCAGTATGACTATTATCGCCCACAACTCATTGTGTTATACTCATGCATATATCATCTACACATAAACCTGGCTCGGATGCAACTGTTGGGGAATGTAGTAATTCAAAAAAATTCCTATGATCACGCAAGATCTAACTAGGAGATGCATAACAACAAGAGGGGAGAGTGTGTCCACGTACCCTCGTAGACCGAAAGCGGAAGCGTTTAGTAACGTGGTTGATGTAGTCGAACATCTTCACGATCCAACTGATCCAAGTACCGAACTTACTGCACCTCCGTGTTCAGCACACGTTTAGCACGATGACGTCCCTCGAGCTCTTGATCCAGTAGAGGGTCGCGGGAGAGTTTTATCAGCACGACGGCGTGGCGACGGTGATGATGAAGTTACCGGCGCAGGGCTTCGCCTAAGCACTACGATGATATGACCGAGGTCTTGAACTATGGAGGGGGGCACCGCACACGGCTAAGAGATTGTCTGTTGTCGCTTTGGGGTGCCCCTTGTAACGCCCTCGATGCGGCATTAGCTCCCACGTGTCGAGGCATGACTTAGAGACATAACCGCATTGAAAGCAATGTCGCAAGTCAGGCAATCATTACAACATCCCATGTAACATATATAATAAAAGGGGGAGATACATAGTTGGCTTACACTCGCCACGTCACATCAAAGTACATAAATAACATCCATCATACCAACACTCATGGCCCGACTACGGTGCCAAAATAGAAGAAAAACCCAACATGCGACAAGGCCCTGAATCGAACCCCAACTAGACACCACTACTGATCATCGGGAAAGGAAACATAATAACACTGAGAGTCCTCGTCGAACTCCCACCTGAGCTCGTAATCGTCACCTGGAGCGGAATCACCTGGACCTGCATCTGGAGTTATAGTTTCTGTGAGCCACAGGGACTCAGCAATCTCGTACCCTCGCGATCAAGACTATTTAAGCTTATAGGAAGGGTAAGGTAAAATATGAGTGGAGCTGCAACAAGCGGCTAGCATATATGGTGGCTAACTTATTCGCAAAAGAGAGCGAGAAGAGGAGGCAAAGCACGAGCGAGAAGCTAGGGGAACAACCCGCGCAAACATAACTCCAACACCGTGTCCACTTCCCAGACTCCGCCGAGAAGAGGCCATCACGGTAACACACTCAGTTGATTCATTTTAGTTAATTAAGGTTCAAGTTATCTACAACCGGACATTAACAAATTCCCATCTGCCCATAACCGCGGGCACGGCTTTCGAAAGTTCAATCACTGCAGGGGAGTCCCAACTTAGCCCATGACAAGCTCTCACGGTCAACGAAAGAATAGACCTCCACCCGAGACACACCGATCAGACTCGGTAACCCGGTACAACAAGACAATTCGACAGGTTAAAACAAGACCAGCAACACCGCCCGAATGTGCCGACAAATCCCGATAGGAGCTGCACATATCTCTTTCTCAGGGCACACTCAGATGAGTGCTCCATACAACTAAAACCAAACCTCGAGTTTCCCC
>NC_057797.1:204981697-204983898 GCF_018294505.1 Triticum aestivum
AGATGACCCGCGGGCTCCGGAAACCCGAGGGAAAAAGAGGCTAGGTGGCAAATGGTAAGACCAAGGTTGGGCATTGCTGGAAAAGCTTTAATCAAGGCGAACTATCAAGGGGTTCCCGTTATAACCCAACCGCGTAAGGAACGCAAAATCCGGGAACATAATACCGATATGATGGAAACTAGGGTGGCAAGAGTGGAACAAAACACTAGGCGAGAGGCCGAGCCTTCCACCCTTTACCAAGTATATAGATGCATTAAGATAACATAGCAATATAATGATAACCCAACAAGTAAGTAAAAGATGTTCCAACAAGGAACGACCTCCAATCTTCACCTGCAGCTAGCAACGCTATAAGAGGGGCTGAGCAAAGCGGTAACATAGCCAATCAACGGTTTGCTAGGACAAGGTGGGTTAGAGTTTCAACATGGCAATTTGGGAGGCTGACAAGCAAAAGGTAGGCATCGTAGCATTGGCATAGCAAGAGCGAGCAAACTAGCATAGCAAAGATAGTAGTGATTTCGAGGGTATGATCATCTTGCTTGCACAGTTGTCAGAGTTGACTGGATCCTCACAAGCAAACTCAATGGGCTCCTCGGTAGCGAACTCGTCTCCCGGCTCTACCCAAACAAGACAAACAAGCAACAAGGATACAATCAACCACGTGCAAGACCAAGCAATATGATGAAATGATGATATGCTATGCGGGATGCGATGCGAAATGCAAAATGCAAGATATGACAGGAAATGCATGAACCTGGCCTCAACTTGGAATTCCAAGGGTGCCACTGGAAAGATGAGATGAAATCGCTTGAAAACAATATAAAGATCATTGGAATCGGAGTTACAGTTTGGAAATGGCAAGCGTTTTAACATATGACACCGGTCTGCGATTTACAACAAGTAGGCATATAAACGCAATGCAATGAACATGCTACAGCCACCAAACATGACAACAAAATACATGGAAGGGATGCACACAAGATGCTTAACAAAAGACTAGCACTGAGCCACAACCAATTCATCCATTATGAGGTTCAATCAAGCATGGCAAAAATGCAAATGCAAAACAGATTTCAGACTTGGTGAAATTAACACTAGTCTGAAATTTCAGATCACGATGCTCTCTTCGGAGCAGCAAAACAACATGATACATGGCCTGATTATGACAAAGAAGAACATGGCATGGAGCTACTCAACAAGCTTAACAAAATACCCAAAGTGACCTGGGGCCAAAAGGGATCACAAAATATACTAACGGGCACACGAACATAGCTAAAAACACAATCAGTTTTCCGACAGTGAAAACTGAGACATGCTGAAATATAACTCACGAAGGCATGTTAACAAGCTCGATGCACTCGCTACGGTGCAAGTCATGGAAAGGCAAGCATGTATCCATTAAGAAGGCACAAAATGCTAGCTAGACATGGCAAGAACAATGGCATAGCATGCACGGATCAACTACAATAGCATCGGCAAAATCGCAAACAAGCTGATGATCTTCCCAGATTCACCATGAAGCAAAAGTAGAGCTCGATTGACTCATGCTAGGGTGCTCCATAATTGCAAAAACATACATGGATGGATAGAGCATAACATGATTAACAAAACTACTTTACTGATCATCCACAAAATAGGCACGGATCACTAGGAAACAAGCTGAACATATGGCATCATGAACTAAATAATCCCAGACTTGGTGAAAACAACTAAGTCTCTGAAAACAGATTTCCCGGGTGCCTCACTTTGCAACCTTGCACAAGTCACCACACACATCCTAAAAATGCATGGGTTGCAACTCTGGAAAGAAGACAAAATCCCTAACAAAACATATAAAGGACTCACAGGCATAGCATGCACACAATAATCATGGCAAAAATGACAAAAGTCTAAGATGAACTAGCAGATCTGACAATTAACTCACGAATCCCTCTTGTAGCAGCATTTTGGGCATCAAGATGAACTCAAATGAAAATGATGCAATGGAATGAAATGATGTACTCGTCGGGGCGAACATTTTGATATACTATATGCCCAAAACGGAGCTACGGATGCAAAGTTACGGCAGGTTAAAGTATGCACAAAAATTAGGGTTCGGGGATAAAAGTCAACCGAGAGGATTTTTGGATCTGAGATCTGCACGCTTCACGAGGAGATCGCCGGAGTTTGTCAACGCGGTGGCCGGAGCTGTTCACGTCGCC
>NC_057797.1:204984427-204993465 GCF_018294505.1 Triticum aestivum
GGGGGGCTATTTATAGGCATAAGTGGAGCTAGGAGAGTCCAAATGAGGTGCGGTTTTTGGCCACGCGATCGTGATCGAATGCTCTAGGACATGGAGCAGAGTTTGGTGGGTTTTTGGGCCAAATTGGAGGGGTGTTGGGCTGCAACACACACGAGGCCCTCTTGGTCCCTCGGTTAACCGTTGGAGTATCAAACGAAGTCCAAATGATACGAAACTTGACAGGCGGTCTACTGGTAGTAAACCAAGGCCGCTTGGCAAGTCTCGGTCCAATCCAGAAATGTTTAATCCCCACACACGAAAGAAAGCTAGAAATAACCACCGGAGGAGAACGAAGCGCCGGAATGCAAAACAGACAACAGGGAAAATGCTCGGATGCATGAGACGAACACGTATGAAAATGAAATGCACATGATGACATGATATGAGATGCATGACAATGAAAACAACACACGGAGACAAAGAGACGAACCCGAGAAATAAATATAACTTAACGCCAGAAACGGCAAGAGTTGGAGTACAAATAGGGAAAGTTATATCCGGGGCGTTACAACACTCCACCACTACGAAAAGATCTCGTCCCGAGATCTAGGACTGAAAGTACTCCGGGTACTCAGAACGGAGGTGATCCTCGCGTTCCCAGTTAGCTTCACGGTCGGAATGGTGTGACCACTTGACTTTGGGAAATTTGATTGACTTGTTGCGAGTCTTGCGTTCAGTCTCTTCCAGAATAGCAACTGGGTGCTCACGATAAGAGAGATCTTCTTGGAGCTCAGTGTCCTCGAAGTTGACAGTGCGGTCAGGAGTCTTGAAGCACTTTTGAAGCTGAGAGACATGGAACACGTCATGAACATTTGCAAAGTTTGAAGGAAGCTCGAGTTGATAGGCGAGGTCGCCTCTCTTGCTGACAATCTTGAAAGGTCCCACGTATCTAGGGGCAAGCTTCCCTTTGATACCGAAGCGACGAGTACCTTTCATAGGAGAGACACGGAGGTAAACATGATCTCCGATCTCAAAAGCCAAATCACGGTGCTTACTATCATAGTAGCTCTTCTGGCGGGACTGGGCTGCTTTGAGGTTATCACGAATGACTTTGCACATTTCTTCTACTTCTGTGATTAAGTCATTACCCAAAAGCTGACGTTCACCGGTTTTAGACCAGTTGAGAGGGGTACGGCACTTCCTGCCATACAGAATTTCAAAAGGGGCCTTGCCCGAACTTGCTTGAAAACTGTTATTGTAGGAGAATTCAGCATAAGGAAGACAATCCTCCCACTTCATGCCGAAGGAGATCACACAAGCCCTGAGCATATCTTCAAGAATCTGGTTGACACGCTCGACTTGACCGCTTGTTTGAGGATGGAAAGCAGTGCTGAAGCGGATGTTAGTGCCCATGGCCTTCTGCAAAGAATCCCAAAACTTCGAGGTAAAGATGCTGCCACAGTCTGAATATATCACTTGAGGAATACCGTGTAGAGAGATAATGCGAGAGGTATAGAGTTCCGCCAATTGAGCTGCAGTGATCGACTCTTTGATAGGCAGAAAGTGAGCCACTTTGGTGAGTTTGTCGATGACAACAAATATAGCATCATTGCCACGCTTGGACTTTGGAAACCCAGTCACGAAGTCCATTTCAATGTGGTCAAACTTCCATTCTGGAATGGCAAGAGGTTGGAGGAGACCTGCTGGCCTTTGGTGTTCTGCCTTCACTCTTCTGCAGACATCACATTCATTCACGAATTGAGCGATCTCGCGCTTCATTCGAGTCCACCAATAAGCTTGCTTGAGGTCCTGATACATCTTCGTACTCCTAGGGTGGATGGAGAGGAGAGAATTGTGAGCCTCGTTCATGATCACTTTACAGAGGTCACCTTTGGGCACAACAATACGATCCTCGAAGAAGAGAGTGTCCTTGTCATCAAGGCGGTAGCACTTGTACTTGGACTGACTCTTAGCAATACCAATCTTCACCTTTTTCACCATAGCATCAAGAAGCTGGGCTTGGCGAATCTGGTCTTCTAAGGTATGAGAGACTTGAAGGTTGGCGAGGAAACCTTGAGGAACAACTTGCAGATTAAGTTTGCGGAAAGCTTCACAAAGCTCGGGTTGATAAGGCTTGAGAATTAGACTGTTGTAGTAGGCCTTTCTGCTCAAAGCGTCAGCAATCACATTGGCCTTGCCTGGAGTATACTCAATACTCGGATTATACTCTTGAATCATTTCAACCCATCGAGTCTGCCTGAGGTTGAGATTAGGCTGAGTGAAGATGTACTTGAGACTCTTGTGATCAGTGAAAATGTCCACTTTTCTTCCCAATAGAAGATGTCTCCAAGTCAAAAGAGCATGCATAACTGCCGCCAACTCGAGATCATGAGTGGGGTAGTTCTTCTCATTAGGCTTCAACTGGCGAGATGTATAAGCAACAACTTACTTCTCTTGCATCAATACTGCGCCAAGACCTTGGAGAGAGGCATCACAAAAGACCTCGTACGGTTTGGATTCGTCAGGCGGAGTCAGAACTGGAGCAGTGATCAACTTCTCTTTCAAAGTGTTGAAAGCAATATCACACTCCGGAGACCAAACGTACTTGACGTGCTTCTGAAGAAGATTTGAGAGAGGCTTCACAATCTTAGAAAAGTTTTCAACGAATCTTCGGCAATAGCTTGTGAGACCGAGAACACTATGGAGTTGCTTCACATTCTGAGGAGGTTCCCAATTCACAATTGCGGACACCTTCTCGGGATTCACGGCAATGCCCTTGGCAGAGATGATATGACCAAGATAAAGAACCTCATCGAGCCAAAATTCACACTTGGAGAACTTGGCGTAGAACTGATGTTCTCTGAGCTTATCAAGAACCAAACGCAAGTGCTTGGCATGATCTTCCTTGTTCTTCGAGAAAACCAGAATGACATCGAGATAGACCAAAACGAAGTCATTGGTGTAGGCATTGAAGATGAAGTTCATCATGCGAGAGAACGTCGGAGGAGCGTTGGCAAGGCCAAAAGACATGACAGTGTATTCATATGAACCAAAGCTTGTTCTGAATGCTGTCTTGGGAATATCTTCTTCACGAATGCGAATCTGGTGATAACCCATACGGAGATCAAGCTTGGAGAAAACTTGAGCACCTTTGAGTTGTTCGAACAGCTCATTGATGTTGGGAAGTGGGTATTTGTTCTTGATGGTCTTCTTGTTCACTGGACGGTAATCAACACAAAGTCCGTCCGTTCCATCCTTCTTCTTCACAAAAAGAACACCACAACCCCACGGAGAAGAACTAGGCCGGATGAGACCCATTCTTTCTTGTTCATCAAGTTGCTTCTTCAGCTCCTTCAACTCTTTAGGTCCGAGCTTGTAAGGACGTTTGCACACAGGTTCCGTGCCAGGCTCAAGTTCAATAATGAATTCAACTGGCCGGTGCGGAGGCATTCCTGGGAGCTCTTCTGGAAAGACGTCTTGATATTCGCAAACGACTGGAATTTGCGAGATGGCATCCAATTCACCCTTCTCATTGAGAGAAAACAGATGGATAGTATTATCCTGAGCGGCAAAGACAATTACATCCTCAGACGAATGAGTCAATTGAATCTGCCTGGCAGCACAATCAAGATGTGCCTTGTGCTTAGAAAGCCAATCCATTCCGAGAATAAGATCAATATCCGAGTTACCAAGAACAATTGGGGAAGAAAGGAACTTGTAGTCACCCAATGTGATAGTAACCTCAGGGACGCAGGTGTTAGCTGTCATCTGCTTGCCCGGTGACACAATTTGCAAGGAACTTTGCAGATACTGATAATCACACTCATACTTTGATGCAAAAGGTTTGGAAATGAAGCAATGCGATGCCCCCGTGTCAAAAAGAACTTTTGCAGGAATATCATTAACAGGAAGGTTACCCATGATCACATCTGACGAGTCCTCTGCCTGAGCTGCATTCACCATATTGACCTTGGTGAACTTGGGGTTATGCTTGACCACAGCTGTACTTGCTGATCTCACAGGAGGAGGAGGAAGACGCCTCTGGTTGAAACACTTGTTGGCATAGTGACCCTTCTGTTGGCACTTGTTGCACGTGACCTCTGAAAGCGGACGGTGATACGGAGCACTCGATCTTGGAGCTTGAGACGAAGCCTTGTTCTGAAAGCCATGGTTGGGTGGGTGGGAAGAACCACTGCCACCTTTGCTCTTCTACTGATACGGCTGAAGGAACGGAGGAGGAGGAAGCCAAAACTTCTGCTGCTTGGCCACTTGAGTAGAGGAAGAAGGAGTAACATCTCTGACTCGCTTCCTGGAAGCATCACACCTCAACTGAGCAGCCTCTTGCTTCAGTGCCATGTTGTAGAACTCATCGTACCTCAAGGGCTCAAAGAGAACAAGAGCGAGCTGAATATCTTCTCTGAGACCACCCCTGAACTGGTATATCATGCTCTTCTCATCAGGCACGTCCTGCTTGGCAAAGTGGGCAAGCTTCTGGAACAACTTGTCGTAGTCATAGACAGACAACGAGCCTTGCTTCAGATTGCGGAATTCCTCACGCTTACTTTCAACCACACTCTGCGGAATATGATGAGCTCGGAAATCTCGACGGAAATCATCCGAAGTGATAACATGTCCACCTCTGGAATCCTTGTACTGCTGGAACCATTCTGCAGCTTGATCTTTGAGTTGGAAGGAAGCGAACTTGACAAAGTCCTCAGGCCTGACGTTACTGCACTCGAAATGCTTGCATAGATCCACAAGCCAATCGTCAGCATCAGTTGCCTCAACACAATTGCTGAAAGTCTTTGGCCCGTTAGCAAGGAACTGGTTGAGTGTAGCAAAGTGACTCTGATTGCTGCCTTGATTCCCTTGACTGCCTTGATTGCGCTCTTGAAGAATTTGCATGATCAGCTGAGTGTTTGCATTGGTTGTGGCCATCACAGCTTGCCATGCCTCTGGAGGAGGTGGAGGTGGTGGCGGATCTTGATTCTGGTTCTGACTGGTGCTCTTAGCGGGAGCCATCCTGAAGAGGTTGACCACCGTTAGCACATAGACAGATAATTGAAGCTGAAACCAACGGAATGAAAATTGCAACATATAGTCTTCACATCCGAACAAAATGAACGAATGCATTCCTCTTCAAATGGTCACATATCCATAAATTGAGAAGCCACGTAGAATTAAGGTAGAGAAATAAATCAACAAGGTACGGATCAAGAACGAATAATCGGTAAGAAATCCCAATCTCAAACCAATATCCGAGGAAGAAGAACTAGAGCTACTGGAATTCCCACCTATGAAACTCCCGAACCTTTCCGGTTATGCAATCAGGTGTTGGGGATACAGGGGAAGCATAATATCTCACCCAAACTAGCAATACCTACATCTAGCTGTATCCATCCTTCAACACATAACCAAGAAAACTTCGGAAACCATCTACCTCAACCTTCGAAAAGCATCCGTTATACAAGTTATGGCGATACTCCCGAACTCCCACCCCAGTACTGGGTGGCGTCGAGGTTATCTCACCAACGAACTGCATAAAAGAGATTTTCGATGTCGGCGAACATATCTCAAGTATTCTAGAATTGCAACGATAAAATTATGATGACAACACCTCAGAGCTCAACTCCTCGGGACACTTCCACTAAACCCCTGACAGGAGGCACCAAGACAATGTTCTCATCATAAGCCATCGGAACGATTCCAAGATACTCGCGTGATCCTAAAATTTTTTTAGTGAAATTTGAGAAGAGAAGAGTCAAAACTCTACGTCAGGATGCCTTACCAGAGCGATGAGGAGACTGGGAAGTAAAAAGAATTCCTAAACTCTCCGATATATAATTCCTAAGTGACTCAAAACATTTTTCTAGACACAACTCGGCTGCCAAAACGATCAAGCAATGGGGCTCCTAAGGTCGGGGAAGGCTCTAATTACCAACTTGTAACGCCCTCGATGTGGCTATAGCTCCCACGTGTAGAGGCACGACTTAGAGACATAACCGCATTGAAAGCAATGTCGCAAGTCAGGCAATCATTACAACATCCCATGTAACATATATAATAAAAGGGGGAGATACATAGTTGGCTTACACTCGCCACGTCACATCAAAGTACATAAATAACATCCATCATACCAACACTCATGGCCCGACTACGGCGCCAAAATAGAAGAAAAACCCAACATGCGACAAGGCCCTGAATCGAACCCCAACTAGACACCACTACTGATCATCGGGAAAGGAAATATAATAACGCTGAGAGTCCTCGTCGAACTCCCACTTGAGCTCGTAATTGTCACCTGGAGCGGAATCACCTGGACCTGCATCTGGAGTTATAGTTTCTGTGAGCCACAGGGACTCAGCAATCTCGTACCCTCGCGATCAAGACTATTTAAGCTTATAGGAAGGGTAAGGTAAAATATGAGTGGAGCTGCAGCAAGCGGCTAGCATATATGGTGGCTAACTTATTCGCAAAAGAGAGCGAGAAGAGGAGGCAAAGCACGAGCGAGAAGCTAGGGGAACAACCCGCGCAAACATAACTCCAACACCGTGTCCACTTCCCAGACTCCGCCGAGAAGAGGCCATCACGGTAACACACTCAGTTGATTCATTTTAATTAATTAAGGTTCAAGTTATCTACAACCGGACATTAACAAATTCCCATCTGCCCATAACCGCGGGCACGGCTTTCGAAAGTTCAATCACTGCAGGGGAGTCCCAACTTAGCCCATGACAAGCTCTCACGGTCAACGAAGGAATAGACCTCCACCCGAGACACACCGATCAGACTCGGTAACCCGGTACAACAAGACAATTCGACAGGTTAAAACAAGACCAGCAACACCGCCCGAATGTGCCGACAAATCCCGATAGGAGCTGCACATATCTCTTTCTCAGGGCACACTCAGATGAGCGCTCCATACAACTAAAACCAAACCTCGAGTTTCCCCGAGGGGGCGCTGCACAAGACTCTAGTTTGGACCAACACTCAGAGGAGCACTGGCCCGGGGGGGGGGGTTTAAATAAGATGACCCGCGGGCTCCGGAAACCCGAGGGAAAAAGAGGCTAGGTGGCAAATGGTAAGACCAAGGTTGGGCATTGCTGGAAAAGCTTTAATCAAGGCGAACTATCAAGGGGTTCCCATTATAACCCAACCGCGTAAGGAACGCAAAATCCGGGAACATAATACCGATATGATGGAAACTAGGGTGGCAAGAGTGGAACAAAACACTAGGCGAGAGGCCGAGCCTTCCACCCTTTACCAAGTATATAGATGCATTAAGATAACATAGCAATATAATGATAACCCAACAAGTAAGTAAAAGATGTTCCAACAAGGAACGGCCTCCAATCTTCACCTGCAGCTAGCAACGCTATAAGAGGGGCTGAGCAAAGCGGTAACATAGCCAATCAACGGTTTGCTAGGACAAGGTGGGTTAGAGTTTCAACATGGCAATTTGGGAGGCTGACAAGCAAAAGGTAGGCATCGTAGCATTGGAATAGCAAGAGCGAGCAAACTAGCATAGCAAAGATAGTAGTGATTTCGAGGGTATGATCATCTTGCCTGCACAGTTGTCAGAGTTGACTGGATCCTCACAAGCAAACTCAACGGGCTCCTCGGTAGCGAACTCGTCTCCCGGCTCTACCCAAACAAGACAAACAAGCAACAAGGATACAACCAACCACATGCAAGACCAAGCAATATGATGAAATGATGATATCCTATGCGGGATGCGATGCGAAATGCAAAATGCAAGATATGACAGGAAATGCATGAACCTGGCCTCAACTTGTAATTCCATGGGTGCCACTGGAAAGATGAGATTAAATCGCTTGAAAACAATATAAAGATCATTGGAATCGGAGTTACGGTTTGGAAATGGCAAGCGTTTTAAGATATGACACCGGTCTGCGATTTACAGCAAGTAGGCATATAAACGCAATGCAATGGACATGCTACAGCCACCAAACATGACAAAAAAATACATGGCAGGGATGCACACAAGATTCTTAACAAAAGACTAGCACTGAGCCACGGCCAATTCATCCATTATGAGGTTCAATCAAGCATGGCAAAAATGCAAATGCAAAACAGATTTCAGACTTGGTGAAATTAACACTAGTCTGAAATCTCAGATCACGATGCTCTCTTCGGAGCAGCAAAACAACATGATACATGGCCTGATTATGACAAAGAAGAACATGGCATGGAGCTACTCAACAAGCTTAACAAAATACCCAAAGTGACCTGGGGCCAAAAGGGATCACAAAATATACTAACGGGCACACGAACATAGCTAAAAACACAATCAGTTTTCCGACAGTGAAAACTGAGACATGCTGAAATATAACTCACGAAGGCATGTTAACGAGCTCGATGCACTCGCTACGGTGCAAGTCATGGCAAGGCAAGCATGTATCCATTAAGAAGGCACAAAATGCTAGCTAGACATGGCAAGAACAATGGCATAGCATGCACGGATCAACTACAATAGCATCGGCAAAATCGCAAACGAGTTGATGATCTTCCCAGATTCACCATGAAGCAAAAGTAGAGCTCGATTGACTCATGCTAGGTTGCTCCATAATTGCAAACAAAGACATGGATGGATAGAGCATAACATGATTAACAAAACTCCTTTACTGATCATCCTCAAAAGAGGCACGGATCACTAGGAAACAAGCTGAGCATTTTGGGCATCAAGATGAACTCAAATGAAAATGATGCAATGTAATGAAATGATGTACTCGTCGGGACGAACATTTTGATATACTATATGCCCAAAACAGAGCTACGAATGCAAAGTTACGGCAGGTCAAAGTATGCACAAAAATTAGGGTTCGGGGATAAAAGTCAACCGAGAGGATTTTTGGAGCTGAGATCTGCACGCTTCACGAGGAGATCGCCAGAGTTCGTCAACGCGGTGGCCGGAGCTGTTCACGTCGCCGGAGAGGAAGGAGAGGGCCGGGGCTTGGCCGGCCGGATCCGGCGACCGGGGACGGCGCACGGCGGCGGAGGACGTCGGGCGGGCGGCGGCGGCCGCCGGCGATGAGGAC
>NC_057797.1:204994037-205042494 GCF_018294505.1 Triticum aestivum
CGATCGTGATCGAACGCTCTAGGACATGGAGCAGAGTTTGGTGGGTTTTTGGGCCAAATTGGAGGGGTGTTGGGCTGCAACACACACGAGGCCCTCTTGGTCCCTCGGTTAACCGTTGGAGTATCAAACGGAGTCCAAATGATACGAAACTTGACAGGCGGTCTACTGGTAGTAAACCAAGGACGCTTGGCAAGTCTCGGTCCAATCCGGAAATGTTTAATCCCCACACACAAAAGAAAGCTAGAAATGACCACCGGAGGAGAACGAAGCGCCGAAATGCAAAACGGACAACGGGGAAAATGCTCGGATGCATGAGACGAACACGTATGCAAATGCAATGCACATGATGACATGATATGAGATGCATGACAAAGAAAACAACACACGGAGACAAAGACCCGAACCCGAGAAATAAATATAACTTAACGCCGGAAACAGCAAGAGTTGGAGTACAAATAGGGAAAGTTACATCGAGGGCGTTACACCCCTGCCCACGTATATAAAGGAGGGGGAGAGAGGCCGGCGGCCAGGAGGGGCGCGCCATGGGGGGAGTCCTACTTGGACTCCTAGTGCAAGTAGGATCCCCCCTTTTCCTTTCTTCCACTGGAGGGAATAGGAAGGACAAGGAGAGGGAAAGGGAAGGGGGCGCCGCCCCCTCCTCCTTGTCCTATTCGGACTCCCAAGGAGGGGGCACGCGGCCACCCCCCGCGGGCTTCCCTCTCTCTCCCTTAGGCCCATGTTGGCCCAATACTTCCCAGGGGGGGTTCCGGTAACCCCTTGGTACTCCGGAAAAAATACCCGAATCACTTGGAACCATTCCGATGTCCGAATATATCCAATATATGAATCTATACCTCTCGACCATTTCAAGACTCTTAGTCAAGTCTGTGATCTCATCCGAGACTCCGAACAAACTTCGGTCATCAAATCACATAACTCATAATACAAATCGTCATCGAACGTTAAGCATGCGGACCCTACGGGTTCAAGAACTATGTAGACATGACCGAGACACATCTCCGTTCAATAACCAATAGCGGAACCTGGATGCTCATATTGGCTCCTACATATTCTACGAAGATCTTTATCGGTCGAACCGCATAACAACATACGTTATTCCCTTTCTCATCGGCATGTTACTTACCCGAGATTCGATTGTCGGTATCATCATACCTAGTTCAATCTCATTACCGGAAAGTCTCTTTACTCGTTCTGTAATGCATTATCCTGCAACTAACTCATTAGTCACATTGCTGGCAAGGCCTATAGTGATGTGCATTACCGAGAGGGCCCAGAGATACCTCTCCGATACACGGAGTGAAAAATCCTAATCTCGATCCTGTAGAGCATCTTTATAATCACCCAGTTACGTTGTGACGCTTTATAGCACACAGGGTGTTCCTCCGGTATTCGGGAGTTGCATAATCTCATAGTCAGAGGAATATGTATAAGTCATGAAGAAAGAAATAGCAATAAAACTAAATGATCATAATTCCAAGCTAAAGGATGGGTCTTGTCCATCACATCATTCTCTAATGATGTGATCCTGTTCATCAAATGACAACACATGTCTATGGTCAGGAAACTTAACCATCTTTGATTAACGAGCTAGTCAAGTAGAGGCATACTAGGGACACTCTGTTTGTCTATGTATTCACACATGTACTAAGTTTCTGGTTAATACAATTCTAGCATGAATAATAAGCATTTATCATGATATAAGGAAATATAAATAACAACTTTATTATTACCTCTAGGGCATATTTCCTTCATCCACGCCTAGCTGAACATGTCACCTCACTACACTCAAACTGTCACGGACTGCCCACCTTCCTCCATTAAACTTGTGCATGTGCCGAGAAACCTACGTCCGCCACACGTCTGTTCGCGAATCGCACATCATTAAACACAACACTGGTTGGTTCCGCCCGTCCGCCCGCTATTTAAATAGTCAAGACGCCAGGCAAGATCGCACCACACCCCGCTCCCATTTTCTCCTTTCACCATTTTCTCCACAATCTCCATGGCCTCCAGCGAGTAGGGAGAGGAGTTCTCCGACATAAAAGCCGGTTGGGTAGCTAGTCGAGCATGCCGGAGCCAGGCAACTTTCTACTCTCGAAGGCCAGCTCATGGAGGCAGAAACTACAAGTCGATGCATCGTTTAGCAACCCGTCGCTCCAAGCCAGCTCGCTGAGGAGCAGCGAGTTGCTCTAGGCCAACACGCGGTGGAGCACGGAGGTACGAGAACTGTGACTATCGTGGACGACGCCATGTCGTACCGCTCGTCCCCTGCATGCGACCGCACCATCCGTAGTCAACGAACGCGTAATCGCGCCCTGCCGGCGGAGAAAGAAGCAGGCTTCACGAAGATTGATGTAACGGTCGCCAGCATGTCCGCGTCAGTCATCATTATCGAGGAGAAGTAGAACATGGGAGGCCACCGTCGCTTGGGTCTCATGAAGGCCAATGTCGAGGCGACGCCGACGTACACAGCCGGTGTCTTGCCCCGCCGCAGGCAACCTTGTCCCCTTCCCCTCCAACTGAAGCACATCCCAGTGGTTCCACTCTGATGAACAGCGCTGCCGAAGATGGGGAAGTGAGCCACCATTTGCACTGAAGCATATACCTCCGGGGCTCACGGCAATCCAATGAGCGGGGCTGCCGGGCATGGGGATGACAATGGAGATCCGTCGCAGCCGGCCGTAGACTAGTTTTACCTTGGTCTTGTATAGTTTTTAGTTAAAAATGTTCGAAATGTAATGAATTTTGTCTGGTTTATATAAAGTATGTTGTGTTTGCATCAATTTCATTTGGTTAGTTCAAAATGTGGTTGAAATGTATGTGGACAACGTTGGATGGCAGCCTTTGGAATCAGTGTCCGCGGACAGATGCTGGAGCAAATTTGCGGGTCAACGTTGGAGATGCCCTTAATATGCTTTCTCATTTTGTGCTTAGAACCAAGCATGAACGGTATTAGAACATCTCAAATAAATGATGTAGATGCAAAATTAACTAACTTATACATCTTGGAGCCCCCAAAACTCATCTTCAACAGATGATATAGATGCAAAAAAAATACATCTCCATCTTCAGAAGATGTAAAGTACAACACGTGAAGATGCAAATTTGCATCTCCACTTCCAGGAGATGTAAAAACTTGTCAGCGCGCCAACCGCCCTTCATTTCGATTCCTACCTGCCCACCCGCGCGCCGCCACTGCCCAGCCCAGCCCACTGCGAGACGTCGTCGTCGCGCTGCCGCCAGATCTCGACGCTCCACCGCTGCTACGCCCCCGCCCTCCACCAAATCAGCTGATACCACCACTGCAATGCCCCAGCCCTCCACCAAATCGGCCGATACCATCGCCGCCCATCCTCTTTTGGCCACTGATACGTCTCCAATGTATCTATAATTTTTGATTGCTCCATGCTATATTATCTACTATTTTGGACATTATTGGGCTTTATTATCCACTTTTATATTATTTTTGGGACTAATCTATTAACCGGAGGCCCAGCCCAGAATTGTTGTTTTTTTTGCCTGTTTTAGGGTTTCGAAGAAAAGGAATATCAAATGGAGTCCAAACGGAAGGAAACCTTCGGGAATGTGATTTTCTCAACGAACAAGACCCAGGAGACTTGGACCCTACGTCAAGACACAAAAGAGGAGGCCACGAGGTAGGGGGCGCGCCTACCCCCCCCCCCCCAGGCGCGCCCTCCACCCTCGTGGGCCCCCTGTTGCTCCACCGACGTACTCCTTCCTCCTATATATACCTACATACCCCCAAACAATCAGATACGGAGCCAAAAACCTAATTCCACCGCCGCAACTTTCTGTATCCACGAGATCCCATCTTGGGGCCTGTTCCGGAGCTCCGCCAGAGGGGGCATCGATCACGGAGGGCTTCTACATCAACACCATAGCCCCTCCGATGAAGTGTGAGTAGTTTACCTCAGACCTACGGGTTCATAGTTATTAGCTAGATGGCTTCTTCTTTCTTTTTGGATCTCAATACAATGTTCTCCCCCTCTCTTGTGGAGAACTATTTGATGTAATCTTCTTTTTGCGGTGTGTTTGTTGAGACTGATGAATTGTGGTTTTATGATCAAGTCTATCTATGAACAATATTTGAATCTTCTCTGAATTCTTTTATGTATGATTGGTTATCTTTGCAAGTATCTTCGAATTATCAGTTTGGTTTGGCCTACTAGATTGATCTTTCTTGCAATGGGAGAAGTGCTTAGCTTTGGGTTCAATCTTGCGGTGTACTTTCCCAGTGACAGTAGGGGCAGCAAGGCACATATTGTATTTTTGCCATCGAGGATAACAAGATGGGGTTTTCATCATATTGCATGAGTTTATCCCTCTGCATCATGTCATCTTGCTTAAGGCGTTACTCTGTTTTTAACTTAATACTCTAGATGCATGTTGGATAGCGGTCGATGAGTGGAGTAATAGTAGTAGACGCAGGCAGGAGTCGGTCTACTTGTCTTGGACGTGATGCCTATATACATGATCATACCTAGATATTCTCATAGCTATGCTCAGTTCTGTCAATTGCTCAACAGTAATTTGTTCACCCACCGTAGAATACTTATGATCTCGAGAGAAGGCACTAGTGAAACCTATGGCCCCCGGGTCTATCTTTATCATATTAATCTCCTGCTACTTAGTTATTTCCTTTGCTTTTTTCCTTTGCCTTTATTTTACTTTGCATTTTTATCACAAAAATACCGAAAATATTATCTTATCATATCTATCGTCTTTTATAGACACCTAAAAGCCAAAGCTTGGGGATGCCCCGGAAGGCATCCCCTCTTTCGTCTACTTCTATCGGTAATTTTACTTGGAGCTATATTTTTATTCGCCACATGATATGTGTTTTGCTTGGAGCGTCTTGTATGATTTGAGTCTTTACTTTTTAGTTTACCACAATCATCCTTGCTGTACACACCTTTTGAGAGAGCCATACATGATTTGGAATTTATTAGAATACTCTATGTGCTTTGCTTATATCTTTTGAGTTATATAGTTTTGCTCTAGTACTTCACTTATATCTTTTAGAGCACGGTGGTGGATTTGTTTTATAGAAACCATTGATCTCTCATGCTTCACTTAGATTATTTTGAGAGTCTTAAATAGCATGGTAATTTGCTTAAAATCCTAATATGCTAGGTATTCAAGATTAGTAAATTTTTCTTATGAGTGTTTTGAATACTAAGAGAAGTTTGATGCTTGATGATTGTTTTGAGATATGGAAGTAATAATATCAAAGTCGTGCTAGTTGAGTAGTTGTGAAATTGAGAAATGCTTGTGTTGAAGTTTGCAATGTCACATCCCTAGTTCTGGTATGACCTAGACCAGCTAGTCTTTTGTGCATCATGTTTAAATTCCATTTAAATGAAATGGGGATTTGTGAAACCCTCAGATTTAATTTCTGGAAATGACCCAGATAAAAATTGCTCCAAAAAGGGTCCAAGAAAATGTTCATGTTGCTCTATGAAAATATTGGTCAGAGTTAAAATTCTAACAAATATTTTCAAGAGCTCATAAATATTTATTTTGGCCATTTGGAATTAATGCATAATTATTTGCTTTAGATATATATATATGTTATATAAATAATATATATCCAAAAATTATGCTAGTTGTTGAGGCGCTCTGGAATAATACCACTAGCTCCTACAAAAATTTACATAAGAAAATAAATTGATTTAGTATTTTTACTAAATCAGAACCAAATGTTAGAAAAATAAAAAAATAAAAAGGAAATGGAAAAACTTACCTGCGGCCAGCTCCCGTGCTGGCCCAGCACTGTGCGGCCTGGCCGGCCCAGTTGGCCAGCCCAGCCCACCTGCCCCCTCCCCTGTCGTCTTCTTCCCGCCAGGAGGACGGGCGCGTGCCCGACAAGCACGCACCGCTGCGCCGCGCCACCTCCTCCCTCCCTGCCTGCGTGTCCCTCCGCCGATGCGTCTGGACGACGCCACGTGCCCCCCGGACCCTCTCACTCTCCCCAGTCCTCTCCTCTCCCTCACTTTCTTGCTCGTGACTGATCGCGTTCGTCGCCGCCATTCGCCGTTGCCGCGGCCGTGGCCACCGTCACTGCCTCGCCTCTCCGACAAGCCCGTTAGCTCCGCGCTGTACTCCTCGACCTCTCCGACGACTCATGCAAGCCGGGACGCCCTGCAGAGCTACCCTCGATGTCGTCTTCCTCGTCGACGCCGCAGATCGCCGCCGTCAAATCCGTCGCCGTTGGACCTCCCTCGAGCTCTGTGACGCCTCCACCAGATCCGCGGTGAGCCCCGCCACCGTTTCCCCCTCCCCACTTAGTCGCTCGCGCGCCGTAGCATCGTTCCCCGCCATGGCCGTAGCGCTTTGCCGTCGTCCATGTCGTTGTCGTCGTCTCGGCCCGCCTCCGCCCAAACCGAGCATCCCATTGTGCTCCTGGTGCCATGAGGGTGCCGCAGAGCCCCTCGGGTGGCCTCCCCGTGCCCCGCAGCCCGCTCCCGCTCGAAGCCGAACTCCGGCTGCCGCCTCGAGCTTCGCTCCGGCGAGCTCCGGCCGCCGCCCCAAGCTTTGCTCCGGCGAGCTCCCGGCCGCCGCCCCGAGCTTCGCTCCGGCGAGCTCCGGCCGCTCCCGCCTCTCCCACTTGCTCCGATTAGTGCGGACGAGCGCGGGCTTCGCCTCTGCGGTCTCCGCCACGCGTTTGGTCACCGGAAGGCGATTTTCGATGCCCTCCGCCGCGTCTGGCCTCGCCGGCGTCGAGTCGCCGGCGGGTTTTGACCCCGCTGACCAGGAGGTTTGACCTTCCATGGGTCGCCGACATGTGGGGCCCGACCCTGTTAATTTTTAGTTAGGATTAGTTTAACAACTAATTAAACCCTTATTAACTAATTGGGTCACTGACGCGTGGGACCAACCCCATTAACTAATGTCAGAGTAAATAACCATGGGTAGCCTAGCCAGCTCCCCCTGGCCCTTCTGAAAAAATTACGAGCCGATTCGGCCCTCAAGAATCCAAGACACAGGGCCGCCTTCCCCTTGCCGGCTGTCTCCAGGCCGGCTATCGGAAGGTGGCCCGACTTCAGCCCTCATGAAGAGAGGCCGCGGGAGGGCCGGCTCCGAGAAGCCGGCCGTGAGAAGGCCGACTCGAAGAAGCCGGCTCCCATAAAGCGGTCAGGATCGTACCCTCAAAGTCTGCATCCACATAATGGCAATGTGACGGGGCGTGGCTACAGTGAAGCCCGCCACCCCCGAATCCCGAAGCACGCCTGGCACAGTGCGCCGTACGGGTGGCCATGACACGTCCGACGCAGCACTGTTGCCACGTTGACCCTGATGTCATCCACGACGGGCTACCAGTACGGCCCACGGGCGATGGGCCCCTTCGGGCAGAGAGACACCCGAAGGCGGCCAGACCTCCCCCAGTCGGCCCAAGATAGAGCCGACTCCCCACAGCCGGCTTGCCACCTCCCTCGAAGAAGACGCCCCATTAAGGAGACAAGACGCGGTGGGGCTACAGTGATCGCCCACCGGGCGGCGGCACTGTAGCCACGCCCACTTCGGCGAAGCCCTCGCCACCAAGATTGAGCAATAGTAACCAGCCGCCGACAAGGCCCTGACAGTGGGGGCCTGCCTGTCGACCAAGGAGCCGGCAGCCGACGGGACCCACTAGCCGGCAGGCCCCAGCAGCCGACGCAGAAGCCGGAGAGCGTAGACACAGACGGCTGGGCCCCGCGCCCAGTCGGATTACCATTGTACCCCCGGGGGGTAGGCCTATATAAACCCCCCGGGGCATCCATGCAAAGAGAGATCAATCCCTGCTAGTCTCAGACACCACATAGGGAGGAGAAGAGAGCAAGCCGTGCCCTTCTTCCTCCTCTCGCCAAACAGCTCAAGGAGCACCGTGTAGCTACTTGTTCATCTAGTGACCATGCGGAGACCCCGCAGAGCAGCAGTAGGGGTGTTATCTCCACGGAGAGCCCCGAAGCTGGGTAAGATTCGCCGGCGTGCATGTCTTCGCCTCATCCCGTTTCCAGGCACCGGCGACGTCTTACTGGCTCCCACAATGATAAGCCACCCATTGGCATATGTCGCACCTACCACCCGACATTTGGCGCCCACCGTTGGGCCAGGTGCACCGCCATCCGGAGACCTATTCTGGGCGGGAACCCTCTTCCTCCCCCGCGAGCGTAGCTAGCCCGGCACGCCCGATGGCGCTTGCCACGACGCGCTACAAGGCGTCACCAACATCTGTGCGGCGAGCAGCCTCGCCGATCTCCTTGACAAGACTCTCATCTCTGATGAGCTCGCCTCCGACGCGGGCACCAACCACCTCGTCAACCTCCTCGACCAGCTCCACGTCTCCGGCGAGCCTGCCGTGGACTTGGAGTTGGTTGGCTCCACCGATCCGATGCCTGTCGACTCCGACACGGCCTCACTCGACACGTTCCCCACCAACGTCGCGATCTACAATGACCCTCTTCCCCGGGCCGATGGCTGTGACGCTGTCACCACCGAGGTGATGGTCATCGGCCACAGCGGCGCTTCTGACGAGAGCGCCCACGACGCCCCGCACGCGGCGGTCCACGACTTGTCCATCCCCCTCCCGGTCGATGCCGACGCTGAAGCACTGGAAGCTCGTCGCGTTGCCCTCCTCGCGGAGGGCCGGAAGTTGGTTTCCATGAGACGGCTCGCTGAGGCCCACTAACGCGAGGCCGACCGCGCCGCCTTTGGCACGCCTCCCCCAGGCGGGCCTAGCCGGGCCGGCGTTGTTAGACAGCGCGGCGCTGTCGTCGCCGATACGCTAGGAGTCGACCGCTGAAACGCCCTCGATGCGGCTATATCTCCCATGTTTCGAAGCATGACTTAGAGGCATAACCGCATTGAAAGCAATGTCGCAAGTGAGGTAATCTTCACACAACTCATGTAATACATAAGGGAAAGAGATACATAGTTGGCTTACAATCGCCACTTCACACAATACATGAATAAAGCATTACAACATCCAAATACAATCAAGGTCCGACTACGGAACCAAAATAAAAGAAGAACCCCCAAATGCGACAAGGTCCCCGATCGACCCCAATTGGGATCCACTACTGATCAACTAGAACGAAACAACACAAAGGACAAGATCTTCATCGAGCTCCTCCTTGAGCTTGGTTGCATCATCTGCACGGTTCGACGGCACCTGCAAACTGGTTTGGAAGTATCTGTGAGTCACGGGGACTCAGCAATCTCACACCCTCGCGATCAAGACTATTTAAACTTATGGGTAAGGTAAAAGGTATGAGGTGGAGCTGCAGCAAGCGACTAGCATATATGGTGGCTAACATACGCAAATGAGAGCGAGAGGAGAAGGCAAAGCACGGTCGATAAAACTATGATCAAGAAGTGATCCTAGAACAACCTACGTCAGGCATAACTCCAACACCGTGTTCACTTCCCAGAGTCCGCCGGAAAGAGACCATCACGGTAACACACGCGGTTGATGTATTTTAATTAAGGTCAACTTCAGGTTTTCTACAACCGGACATTAACAAATTCCCATCTGCCCATAACCGCGGGCACGGCTTTCGAAAGTTCAAATCCCTGCAGGGGTGTCCCAACTTAGCCCATCACAAGCTCTCACGGTCAACGAAGGAATAGACCTCCTCCCGAGACGTTCCGATCAGACTCGGTATCCCGGTTCTACAAGACACTTCGACAGGTTAAAACAAATCCAGCAACACCGCCCGAATGTGCCGAAAAATCCCGATAGGAGCTGCACATATCTCGTTCTCAGGGCACACTCAGATGAGACATCCTACGAGTAAAACCAACCCTCAAGTTACCCTGAGGTGGCCCCGCAGTCTGCTCGGTCGGACCAACACTCAGAGGAGCACTGGCCCGGGGGGGTTAGAATAAAGATGACCCTTGAGTCTGCAGAACCCAAGGGAAGGTGGTAGGTTGTTAGTGCAAATGGTAAAACCAAGGTTGGGCATTGCTGGAGGAGTTTTATTCAAGGCGAACTATCAAGGGGTTCCCATTATTACCCAACCGCGTAAGGAACGCAAAATTCGGGAACATAACACCGATATGACGGAAACTAGGGCGGCAAGAGTGGAACAAAACACCAGGCATAAGGCCGAGCCTTCCACCCTTTACCAAGTATATAGATGCATTAATTAAATAAGATATATTGTGATATCCCAACAATAACATCCATGTCCCAAACATGGAACAAGCTCCAATCTTCACCTGCAACTAACAATGCTATAATAGGGGCTGAGCAAAGCGGTAACATAGCCAAACAATGGTTTGCTAGGACAAGGTGGGTCAGAGGCTTGGTTCAACAATATAGGAGGCATGATAAGCAAGTGGTAGGTATCGCAGCATAGGCATAGCAAAAGAGCGAGCAACTAGCAAGCAAAGATAGAAGTGATTTCAAGGGTATGATCATCTTGCCTGAGATCCCGCAAGGAAGAAGAACGAGTCCATGAAGAAGACAAACAGACGTAGTCGAACGGGTCCTCACAAACGCGATGTTATCGGAACCAACCCGAAGAAGCAACACCGTAAAGAAGCACACAACATAGTAAACAACCACCACATAGACATGGCAATGCACAAACAAGTATGATGCATGTCTGGTTTAAATACGCATGGCATGGCAAAGTGTACAAACAAAACTACAAATTAAGTGGACATCAATATGCAATGAGTTGCATATTGATGAAACACCACATGACTTATTTAGTTCTCTCTCGGTTATGTACCCAACAATATTAAATGTTGTTAAGCATGTCAAGAGGTGAACCATGAGTAAAATACACAGTCTAAGCAATTTAAATGGGGCCGGATATAACAAACAACAAATCCGGTAAATCCCCATATGCATTATTAATTTATTGCAACAACAATTTAAACATTTTAATTGTTGTTATCATGATGCGGATGACATGAACAAGTTTATGCAATTTTTATTAAAAGTTGACAAGAGCATTATAAGGCATTTGTCACCATGGTGGAAGGAAAAAGGGTGCCACGGCAACGATAACGAAAACGGTGCCACGGCAGCGTTCCGGTTCCGGTACTCGATTGAGATACCGATGCAAAGGGGAAGTGTGCGGAACGTGACATGCAGGGATGGTGGGGTGATCTCGGATACCGAGTTCCCACATGTGGGTGGCAAGGCAAAAGAGGGGCGACGTGCATCGACAATTCGAGCACGGATCAAGCACGAGCATCTCATACATCACATGCAAGCGTTCTTGGATGGTCATCTCGGGGTTATACCTTCGAAGCGTGCAAAAGGGACGGTTCTCGTTCGGTGCAAAGTAGAGGAAGTAGACGTTCTCGGGACGTTCGTCATGGAGGTAGT
This sequence comes from Triticum aestivum, assembly GCF_018294505.1. Classification (NCBI taxonomy): domain Eukaryota; kingdom Viridiplantae; phylum Streptophyta; class Magnoliopsida; order Poales; family Poaceae; genus Triticum; species Triticum aestivum. The sequence continues at coordinate 205,005,403 of NC_057797.1, forward strand.
CATACACGGCGACGGTAGTTGTACACGGGTCTTTGGCCACGGAAGTAGTCGTACAACGTTTTCGTAGAGGTTTGGGGTCACGAGACGGAACTTGACGTCCACGGGGTCTTCGAGGGTCGACGGTAGTGGTACTCGATGAATCCCAAGATGGTCTTAGGCGACTTCGCGCGTGGGGGTACTTGGCGTTTCCGCGTCGTCGGTCTTGTCGAATTCAAAGCCTTCGGGGGTCGTCGTGTTACTTGGCGCTTGCGGTATTGATAGCTCGAAGGGGTACTTGACGGGTCCAAGGCCTCCGACCGTGGTGGTTCTTGATGATACGGGTAGTCGAACTTGACGAAAAACGGGTCTTCTTAGGGACTTGATGCATCCGAATTCCTCGGGTTTGTAGTGGTACTTGGTGATCGCGGTTCCAATCCAGTGGTGCATGCATCCACGGTGACACTGCATGGTGCAAGGAGGCGACGACTTGGGCGGTTTTTGTCCAGGACCCGGACAACTTTTGAAGGAGCTCGATGGGGCTTGGTGTTGCTCGTTTCCTTCACCATGTGACAGGCCGAAGGCGCAGCGGCTTTGAACGGCGAAGTGGACGAGCTACTGGTGCCTTGCGGAGGCAGCGAGGCGAGGGAGATGGAGTAGCGAAGCAAGGCTCGCGAGCATAGGAGGGAGTCGCGGAGCTGGCGCATAGGGGCCCGGCTCCCTGGTGGTACTCCGGCGAAAGCGGCCGGAGCGTCGCTAGTCGACGGGCGCGACGCAGCTGTGGGCACCGGGAAGCGGGGCTCCGACGGGCAGGGCCGGAGACGAGGTGCAGAAGGGCGGCGAGGGGCTCGGCGACGGGGACGCTTGAACTGCTGCTGGTGGTGCTCATGGCCATGGGGCACAGAATCCGAGGTCGAGGGCGGGGCGCGGTGGAGGTGCTTGGCGGCGCGGCGGCCGGACGAAGCAAGGAGGCGCACAAGGAGACTCAGGCGTGGCAGGGCAGCGGTGCCGGTGACGGGGAGATCTTGTGGCGCGGGTGAGGGCGCCATGGGAGACGGCTGGAGGTGCTTACAAGTAAGGGAAGGGAGGTCGGGCGCTGCAGCGACGTGAGCGGGGGATGTGGGATCGGGATCGAGCATGGGGCTCTTGGGTGTGCGAGAGAGAATGTGAGGGAGAGAGCGAGGGGGATCGAGGAGATGGGGATTGGGGTGCGGGCCTCTGGTGGCGCGAGGCCATGATTGAGAGATCTAAATTCAAATCCATTTGAATTTGATTCAAATGGTTTGAATAAGTTCAAGGTAATGAAGAGTCCAAAAATATTTGGATTTTTAGTGGAGCTCCGGAAAAGATAAAAGAATTTATGGGCGAAGTTTGGGGAGCAAACTCGAAGAAGAAAAGACATGTGATTATTTGCAAGTGTGTTCATGGGTGATTCCGAAAATGGAATATTTAATATAGCTCCCTAATATCGGGAGGATAAGTTATAAAGAGAATCACCATGTGAATTCCCTCGATTTAAAAGGAACAAAGATCCATGCTATTTATTTAGTGAGTTTTAAAACGGGTTGCATGATGACATGATGCAATGCACATGTTGCAAAGACGAAAAAGCAATGGACCAAACAAAACACACGACGAAACCCGGAAACCCTGGAAGGCATCTGAAGCTCCGGACTTGGGGCGTTACAACACTCCACCACTACGAGAGGATCTCGTCCCGAGATCTAGAATGGCACCGGAGGGAAAACGAAAGAGAAAGAGGAGAGGTAAAACTAAGTTGCTTCTTTGACAAACGAGTGAAACCAAAGAACCTTGAAAAGGTTAAGCCATTTCAAGAAAAGAATACAACAGAGATGAATGAAGTTGAAAACACTCCGTTAGCAAAAGAGGAACAAGGAAGAACAACTTTCGGGCGGCACTCCGATTGAAAAGAAAAAGGAGTTGGATAAGAACTTGGTAAGATGAGAAGGTACTTGCTGGAATCACAAAACACTGCCTCCGTAACTATTGAATGAATGGAACAAGGGGTAAGAAAGATCTCGGACAGCACTCTGGTTTAAAAGAGATGAAAAACTTTATAAAATGAAAAGAACTTGAGCAGAGGCCACAACACTCCGGTTAAATGGATAAGCACGAAAAGAGCACGATCCAAGATGATGAGAGAAAAGAGCAACATCGCAATGGCTCCGGAACAAAAGAATAGAAGATAGATAATTGAAAGAAAAGAATGGAGAAGAAAATGCCAACTTCTGCCACAAAAGAGCTTGAAAAGGCATCTTAAGGAGAAGGGTTGAACAGAGTTATTGGAAAGCCAACAACGAAAGAATAAACTTGATATGGTCTTATGGAGTACATCTCAAATTATGAGGTGACAACCTGCCACTCACAGGAAAAGAATTGTATTGATATGAACAAGGAGACGAGAAAGTATATCGCACCGGAAAGGATAAATGAAGAAATTGGATCATTGATAAACACCATGAGAGCGACAATTCTTAAAGGAAAGCTTTAGGTGAAATATAACCCAAGATAATTCCAATGAAGAAAATGATGGATTTAAAATATCTCATCCTTGACAACATGTGAATCATGAAACATGAACTCAAATTATCAAGAATGGCATAATACCACCTCTAATAATATGATAGAAAGAATGCACTCCGGATTACAATATGAAGAAAGCTTGAGTTCCTCTGAAAAGAATCTCAAAGAACACTTCGAGAAGGAATTAAATCCTTGATGACCCAACATGTAGAACCTTCATGAAGAACTCCGGTAAACAAAGGAATGATCAAACAGAAGGCAAGAGAAGATGGAAACACAAGGTGAAGACTTGCAATGATTTAAATGAATCTCCATGGTGATGTAATTGCGAGAGCTAGGAACTCCGGGAAAAGAAAAGATAAAGCATCTCGAACCCAGAATGTGATATGATGCACCTCCGGAATAAGGAATTAATCACTTGGATGAAAACAATTCCTAAACTCTCCGATATATAATTCCTAAATGACTCAAAACATTTTTCTAGACACAACTCGGCCGCTAATAACGATCAAGCAATGGGGCTCCTAAGGTCGGGGAAGGCTCTGATACCAACTTGTAACGCCCTCGATGCGGCTATATTCGCACGTGTCGAAGCACGACTTAGAGGCATAACCGCATTGAAAGCAATGTCGCAAGTGAGGTAATCTTCACACAACCCATGTAATACATAAGGGAAAGAGATACATAGTTGGCTTACAATCGCCACTTCACACAATACATGAGTAAAGCATTACAACATCCAAATACAATCAAGGTCCGACTACGGAACCAAAATAAAAGAAGAACCCCCAAATGCGACAAGGTCCCCGATCGACCCCAACTGGGATCCACTACTGATCAACTAGAACGAAACAACACAAAGGACAAGATCTTCATCGAGCTCCTCCTTGAGCTTGGTTGCATCATCTGCATAGTTCGACGACACCTGCAAACTGGTTTGGAAGTATCTGTGAGTCACGGGGACTCAGCAATCTCACACCCTCGCGATCAAGACTATTTAAGCTTATGGGTAAGGTAAAAGGTATGAGGTGGAGCTGCAGCAAGCGACTAGCATATGTGGTGGCGAACATACGCAAATGAGAGCGAGATGAGAAGGAAAAGCACGGTCGATAAAACTATGATCAAGAAGTGATCCTAGAACAATCTACGTCAAGCATAACTCCAACACCGTGTTCACTTCCCGGAGTCCGCCGGAAAGAGACCATCACGGTAACACACGCGGTTGATGTATTTTAATTAAGGTCAACTTCAGGTTTTCTACAACCGGACATTAACAAATTCCCATCTGCCCATAACCGCGGGCACGGCTTTCGAAAGTTCAAATCCCTGCAGGGGTGTCCCAACTTAGACCATCACAAGCTCTCACGGTCAACGAAGGAATAGACCTCCTCCCGAGACGTTCCGATCAGAGTCGGTATCCCGGTTCTATAAGACACTTCGACAGGTTAAAACAAATCCAGCAACACCGCCCGAATGTGCCGACAAATCCCGATAGGAGCTGCACATATCTCGTTCTTAGGGCACACTCAGATGAGACATCCTACGAGTAAAACCAACCCTCAAGTTGCCCCGAGGTGGCCCCGTAGTCTGCTCGGTCAGACCAACACTCAGAGGAGCACTGGCCCCGGGGGGTTAGAATAAAGATGACCCTTGAGTCTGTAGAACCCAAGGGAAGGTGGTAGGTTGTTAGTGCAAATGGTAAAACCATGGTTGGGCATTGCTGGAGGAGTTTTATTCAAGGCGAACTGTCAAGGGGTTCCCATTATTACCCAACCGCGTAAGGAACGCAAAATCCGGGAACATAACACTGATATGACGGAAACTAGGGCGGCAAGAGTGGAACAAAACACCAGGCGTAAGGCTGAGCCTTCCACCCTTTACCAAGTATATAGATGCATTAATTAAATAAGATATATTGTGATATCCCAACAATAACATCCATGTCCCAAACATGGAACAAGCTCCAATCTTCACCTGCAACTAACAACGCTATAAGAGGGGCTGAGCAAAGCGGTAACATAGCCAAACAATGGTTTGCTAGGACAAGGTGGGTTAGAGGCTTGGTTCAACAATATAGGAGGCATGATAAGCAAGTGGTAGGTATCGCAGCATAGGCATAGCAAAAGAGCGAGCAACTAGCAAGCAAAGATAGAAGTGATTTCAAGGGTATGATCATCTTGCCTGAGATCCCGCAAGGAAGAAGAACGAGTCCATGAAGAAGACAAACAGACGTAGTCGAACGGGTCCTCACAAACGCGACGTTATCGGAACCAACCCGAAGAAGCAACACCGGAAAGAAGCACACAACATAGTAAACAACCACCACATAGACATGGCATGATGCACAAACAAGTATGATGCATGTCCGGTTTAAATACGCATGGCATGGCAAAGTGCACAAACAAAACTACAAATTAAGTGGACATCAATATGCAACGAGTTGCATATTGCGAAACACCACATGACTTATTTAGTTCTCTCTCGGTTATGTACCCAACAATATTAAATGTTGTTAAGCATGTCAAGAGGTGAACCATGAGTAAAATACATAGTCTAAGCAATTTAAATGGGGCCGGATATAACAAACAACAAATCCGGTAAATCCCCATATGCATTAGCAATTTATTGCAACAACAATTTAAACATTTTAATTGTTGTTATCATGATGCGGATGACATGAACAAGTTTATGCAATTTTTATTAAAAGTTGACAAGAGCATTATAAGGCATTTGTCACCGTGGTGGAAGGAAAAGGGGTGCCACGGCAACGATAATGAAAACGGTGCCACGGCAGCGTTCCGGTTCCGGTACTCGATTGAGATACCGATGCAAAGGGGAAGTGTGCGGAACGTGACATGCATGGATGGTGGGGTGATCTCGGATACCGAGTTCCCACATGTGGGTGGCAAGGCAAAAGAGGGGCCATGTGCATCGACAATTCGAGCACGGAGCAAGCACGAGCATCTCATACATCACATGCAAGCGTTCTCGGACGGTCGTCTCGGGGTTATACCTTCGAAGCGTGCAAAAGGGACGGTTCTCGTTCGGTGCAAAGTAGAGGAAGTAGACATTCTCGGGACGTTCGTCGTGGAGGTAGTCATACACGGCGACGGTAGTTGTACACGGGTCTTCGGCCACGGAAGTAGTCGTACAACGTTTTCATAGAGGTTCGGGGTCACGAGACGGAACTTGACATCCACGGGGTCTTCGAGGGTGGACGGTAGTGGTACTCGATGAATACCAAGATGGTCTTAGGCGTCTTCGCACGTGGGGGTACTTGGCGTTTCCGCGTCGTCGGTCTTGTCGAATTCGAAGCCTTCGGGGGTCGTCGTGTTACTTGGCGCTTGTGGTATTGATAGCTCGAAGGGGTACTTGACGGGTCCGAGGTCTCCGACCGTGGTGGTTCTTGATGATACGGGTAGTCGAACTTGACGTAAAACGGGTCTTCTCAAGGACTTGATGCATCCGGATTCTTCGGGTTTGTAGTGGTACTTGGTGCTCGCGGTTCCGATCCAGTGGTGCATGCGTCCACGGTGACACTGCATGGTGCAAGGAGGCGACGACTTGGGCGGTTTTTGTCCAGGACCGGGACAACTTTTGAAGGAGCTCGATGGGGCTTGCTGCTGCTCGTTTCCTTCACCATGTGACAGGCCGAAGGCGCAGCGGCTTTGAACGACGAAGTGGAGGAGCTACTGGTGCCTTGCGAAGGCAGCGAGGCCAGGGAGATGGAGTAGCGAAGCAAGGCTCGCGAGCATAGGAGGGAGTCGCGGCGCTGACGCATAGGGGCCCGACTCCTTGGTGGTACTTCGGCGAAAGCGGCCGGAGCGTCGCTAGTCGACGGGCGCGACGCAGCTGTGGGCACCGGGAGGCGGGGCTCCGACGGGCAGGGCCGGAGACGAGGTGCAGAAGGGCGGCGAGGGGCTCGGCGACGGGGACGCCTGAACTGCTGCTGGTGGCGCTCATGGCCATGGGGCGCAGAATCCGAGGTCGAGGGCGGGGCGCGGTGGAGGTGCTTGGCGGCGCGGCGGCCGGACAAAGCAGGGAGGCGCACAAGGAGACTCAGGCATGGCAGGGCAGCGGTGCCGGTGACGGGGAGATCTTGCGGCGCGGGTGAGGGCGCCATGGGAGGTGGTTGGAGGTGCTTACGAGTAGGGGAAGGGAGGTCGGGCGCTGCAGCGACATGAGCGGGGGATGTGGGATCGGGATCGAGCACGGGGCTCTTGCGTGTGCGAGAGAGAATGTGAGGGAGAGAGCGAGGGGGATCGAGGAGATGGGGATTGGGGTGTGGGCCTCTGGCGGCGCGAGGGAATGAGGAGGACGGGCACAAGGGATCGAGCACGGGAGGTCTCCCCTGGCGCTAGGGTTCAGGAGGTAGTGGGCCGGCTGGAAGTAGATGGGCCGGTGGATGTCATTAGAGGCCGGCCCCGCGGAGAGGGAAAAGGCCTGGCTGGGCTCCTCTCTCCTTACTAAAAGAAAAGAAAAAATAACAGAGATTAAGAAAGAAAAGAAAGAGGGGTTAGGGGAAGAAGTTTGACACGCAAATAATTTTCCCAGACTCACAAAAATGTGCTTGTTCCGGGAAAATAGAAAAGGCCATGATTGAGAGATCTAAATTAAAATCCATTTGAATTTGATTCAAATGGTTTTAATAAGTTCAAGGTAATGAAGAGTCCAAAAATATTCGGATTTTTGGTGGAGCTCCGCAAAAGATAAAAGAATTTATGGGCGAAGTTTGGGGAGCAAAATCGAAGAAGAAAAGACATGTGATTATTTGCAAGTGTGTTCATGGGTGATTCCGAAAATGGAATATTTAATATAGCTCCCAAATATCGGGAGGATAAATTATAAAGAGAATCACCATGTGAATTCCCTCGATTTAAAAGGAACGAAGATCCATGCAATTTATTTAGTGAGTTTTAAAATGGGTTGCATGATGACATGATGCAATGCACATGTTGCAAAGACGAAAAAGCAACGGACCAAACAAAACACACGACGAAACCCGGAAACCCTGGAAGGCATCTGAAGCTCGGGACTTGGGGCGTTACAACCGCCCAGTCTACGCTACTCCACTTGAGAACCTGCGCGCCGCCCAGGCGGCCGTAGACGAGCTAGATGGACTGGGGGCCGAAGAACTCCCCCACATGACCCGACGCATCCAGCAGCTAATCGATGCAGCCGCGCAGCGGCACGAAGCCGACGCCCGCGCGGAAAGCCCTCCCCCGCGTCGAGATCACGGTGCGATGCCCCAGACGCCGACTACGGGTAAAACCCGCACGCAGCACGAGAAAGAACCGGCTGCCAGCCGAAGCCGAACCCGAATCTCCATCGAGCGAGACGCAAAAGGCCACCCCCGGGCCTTGGAGTGGCGGGGCAACCTGCCTCCGCCCCGGCCCCGTGGAGAGAGATATCCCACCCCGCCGCCTGTTGCGCATCCGACTCTCAGCGGCTGGCTAGGTCGCCACGAAGGAGTCGGCGAGAACGACGCCCGCCATCGGATCGACCGCCTGGCGTGATCCCTGGTGCTAGAAGAAGAAGACGATGTCGGCCCGCCTTGCTTCGGCCCCCGCATCCGCGACGAACCTTTCCCCAAATGGTTCTCGCTCCCAAGAGACACGCCCAAGTACAACGGCTCCATGAAGCCGGAAGATTGGTTGATTGACTACTCCACGGCGGAGTCCGATTCCATCTTCGTGCCGCCTGACCCCGACGCAGCCGGCTCGAAGAACCAAGCAGGTGACCTGGGGACTTCGATACTCGGCCAGGGGGTATCAGCAGGCGGCTCGGGGACTTTCGTAGTTACGCCCGACCTGGGGACTGCCTCACCCGGCTCGGGGACTGCGGTAGTCGGCCCGGAGACTACACCAACACAACAGACGGCGGCCGACTCCAGCATTTCACCGCCCAGCCCGCCCGCCCTGGTCGCAGTAGCCGTTTTGGCAATAGAAGAAGTCGCAGCTCCATCATGGGCTCAATCCATCCTCAACTTCCTAATAAACCAAGATCTGCCGGCTGACGAAGTAGAGGCAAGACAAGTCCAATGCCGAGCTGGAGCATACACAATCATCAACAGAGAACTCGTCAAGCGCAGTGTCACTAGAGTCCTCCAGCGATGCGTTGAGCAAGAGAAGGGCATTGCAATCCTCAGAGACATCCACCAAGGAGAATGTGGCCACCATGCGGCCTCAAGATCACTCGTCGCCAAAGCCTTCCGCCATGGTTTCTTTTGGCCGACTGCTTTGGATGACGCCAAGGAGTTAGTTAAACATTGCAAAGGGTGCCAACTCTTCAGCTCCAAGCAACACATGTCGGCTTCAGCACTCAAGACCATTCCCCTCACTTGGCCCTTCGCCGTTTGGGGACTGGACATGGTGGGCCCATTCAAGACGGCGCGCGGCGGCATGACACATCTGCTTGTCGCCGTGGACAAATTCACCAAATGGATTGAGGCAAAGCCGATCAAGAAGCTGAATGGGCCGACTGCCGTGACATTTATCGCAGATATAACAACTCGGTACGGCGTGCCACACAGCATCATCACCGACAATGGCACAAATTTCACCAAGGGAGCCTTGGCACGTTTCTGCGCGACGCAAGGCATCCGGTTGGACCTAGCGTCCGTCGCCCACCCGCAGTCAAACGGCCAGGCCGAGCGAGCCAACGGCCTCATCCTTTCCGGCATCAAGCCCCGACTGATCGTACCACTGGAGCGTTCAGCCGGCTGTTGGCTCGATGAGCTGCCGACTGTCCTTTGGAGTCTGCGCACTACACCAAACAAGTCAACCGGCTTCACTCCTTTCTTCCTCGTATATGGTGCCGAGGCGGTCATCCCAACTGACACCGAGTTCGACTCGCCTCGGGTAACCATGTACACAGAAGCCGAGGCCAAGGAAGCACGAGAAGACAGCGTCGACCTGCTGGAAGAAGGCCGGCTGTTAGCCCTCAGCCGGTCCGCCATCTATCAGCAGGGCCTGCGCCGCTACCACAGCCGGAAGGTCAAGCCAAGATCCTTCCAAGAGGGCGATCTTGTGCTCCGGCTGATCCAGCGAACAGCCGGCCAGCACAAGCTCTCGGCCCCTTGGGAGGGCCCCTTCGTCATCAGCAGAGCCTTAGGCAATGACTCCTACTACCTGATCGACGCGCAGAAGCCGAAGGCACGAAAGAGAGACGACTCCGGCAAGGAGTCGGAACGACCATGGAATGCCAACCTCCTCCGAAGGTTTTACAGTTGAAATGCGGTATGTATCACGCTAACTTTTGCACTAAGTACGAGACAATAGGCCCCCCGAGGAGAGCTCGGGGACTGCCATCTTTTGTCTATGAATGAAAAGTATCATGCTTATGGCCTTGTCATTGCATTCACTTTTTTCCGTCCGGCACCGGGTTCGACTAGTCGGCCCGGGGACTGGCCGCCTGGAGTTATATTAGAAGTCCTACCCGTAGTCAGACAAGTAGTGTGCCGGCTCCCAAGCCTTATCTTGCCAAAAGTCGCAGTTCGAAGAACCGGCTGTCCGGCTGGCAAGAGTTAAGGGCAGGAACGGGTGCCCACACGAAAAACGGCTAGGGACTAACGGGCTAATATAACAAAAGCCGGTTTTTCCCCCACCACCGACCGGCTACTAGAGTAGCCGGCCGGCCGGCTTCCATTCACCTCGCTCCAATCTAAGAAAGCTCGAGTACTTGCCTTCCCAGAAGGGGAAGGCGGCAAAGGAAACAGCCTAAGGATAAAAAGCATACATGAATGGAAACCAAACACGCAATAATATTTACATAAAAGACCTTCGAAAGGCCAGCATTCAACATAAGTTCGAATACACCCCCAGTGGGTGGAACTGCGCAAGTTTAATGAAGTTGTTCAAAAGGCAACAAGCAGGAAAAAACAAGGACGGCAGACTAAGCCAAGGGAGCGACTGGCGAGTCGGGCAGGTCGGTGGAGACGGCAGTGCCGGCTAGAGGAGTGGCCGGCTGGCGAACCTCGGCATGATCACCGCCTCCCGCAGAGGGCGCGCTAGCACACGGCTTGTTACCGGAGGCACGATCAGGCTGAGGTTGGCCGCCTGCTTCACCAGTCGGCTCAATGTCTTCGCCGTCCTCTCCTTCGTCGTCTTCGCCTTCATCACTGGAGGCGATCTCCTCTGCCGAGTCTTCACCCGCTGACGGGTCCAGCCCGAACCACTCCTCCGGCTGGGCAACGCCATCGTCATTGATCTCAGGAGCGAAGACGCTGATGTCAGTACACTCGGCGATCGTCGAAGCGCGTTGAGCGATAGCCAGCCGCACCTCCTCCAACTCTTCGTCGGCCTTCAGCCGCCAGGTGCGCAGCTGGTCCAGGTTCAGCCCCGGATACTAGGCTCGGACGAACTCCAGCGCCCACCTAGCTCCAAGCCAGGCTGCTGACGCCTTCCAGGCCTCGAAGCGGCCAACCGCCACCTCCAGCCAGTCGGCCGTCCGACTCGGAGTGCGGGGAATCGTCTCGCTTGGCCAGAGGGCGGCCAACACCTGCGCCCTGGCATGCTGGAGGCGGCGGAGCATACGGTGAGCCGGCTGCAGCCGGGCCTGGACCGCCAGGAGCTGCTCCTCAAGCGTCCGGCTCGCATCCGGCGCGATTTCAGCCCCCGCCTGCCGGCATACCTCGCGATGGGCCTCGATGGATTGGGTGGCGAAGATGGAGTAGCCGGGAAAGTAGTCTGCACAGAGAACAAAAAGCAGCACAAGTCAGAACACAAATCAGGGATCAAAGGGCAAGCAGAGAGTGAAGAAGGCGGCCTACCGTCGATCAGATCCTCGATACGGCTGAAGCCCTCGCTCAGCGCCTGCTTCGCTTCAGCCCAGCCCGCCGCTTCGGTCTCGAACTCGGCCTTCAGGGCGTCCTCGTTGTCCTGCGCCTTCTTCAGGGCCGCCTTGTGGCTCTCCTCCTGGTCGGCCAACTTCTTGACCAGGCGGTCACGCTCCAGGACCAAGGCGCTGTACTCGGCTTCCTTGGCGCGAAGGGCGGCCTGGGCCCCGCTGAGCTACTCCTTCAAGTCGGCATTGGCTCCTGCAAGCATGAAGACAAAGGAAAAATTAATAAGGGGAAGTCGTTAAGGAAGATCCGACTCGGCTGCTTAGCAGTCGGCCCGAATCTCGGGGACTACACCCAGTGGGTGCGCTAACGCGCCCCCACAGGAGATGAACGAGACAAACACGCACTCCGGCTGCTGGTCAGGTCCTCAGTTCTCCGGCCCAGCTCCTGAGCCTGGGAGTTGAAGGCGGCTGCGCGAAGGTTATGATACTCCTGGAAGATTATACAGGAGGCAAGGATAAGTTAAGTTGTCAGAACCTAGTAAGTTCCAAGCCGCCTGCGCAGCAACCGGCTTGGAACTCGGGGACTACACCCAGTGGGTGCGCTGACGCGCCCCCACGGAAGAAATCGAAAGAGCAAAATAACCAAGGACAGAAGACTCACCTGGATGACGGCCCGCGTCGAGAGAAACTCTTGAGTGTATCGCTGCAGCAAGGCGGCCTGAGCTTGAAGCCAGTTCCGGACCTCCTGGGCCGCCGCGTTCAGCTCGCCCGTGCCCCCGCTGGGAGTCCACTCGGACGTGCTGACGCTGGCCGCCTCCAGGGCCTCCGCCGTCTGGCTGGCGCCCGCTGCTCGGTGCGGTTCCGGCGCGGAGGCGCCATCCCCTGCGCACCGGCGCAATGCCGGCTGCACCTCGAGGCCGGCCCTGCCGCCAGCTCGCCCCTGGACGGCTGCTTTGGCGCCGTAGCTGATTGGCCGCTTTGGCCTGCTCCAGTCGGCGCCGTCTGCGACGCCCCCTCCACGAAGATCATGGGGTCGTCCCGCCTCTCCATCACCGGCGGGCCTTGGTCGACCTCCTCCGACGGGGGCACGGGAACATCGGGGACCACGGCGCGGAGGGGAACAACGAGCAGCGGAGGCCGGTTGTGCGAGGCCTCCGCCTCCGTCTCCGCGGCTGCCGCCTTCGCCCGGGCCTTGGCTGCCGCGTCAGCCTGCTCCTTCGTCGCCTGGGCGGTCCTTCGCTCCGCCGCCTCCCGCTCCTCCCGTGCCTCCCGCGTGTTCCGCTCCGTGGCCTCCTTAAGGTCGGCGCGGGGATCCACGCGCCGGGAGCTTGAGGACCCTCCAGTCGGCCCGACTACGAAGCCGCCAGGACCTCGCTCAAGAGAAAGCGGCGCCCTGTCCGGCAAGAAAAGAAAGGTTTAGAAGAGTTTCGGACGAAGAAGACAAAAAATATATACGCAAGACATTCGACGACTTACGCAGAGATCGCCTGCGGCTGCTTCACCGCCTTGCGGAAGCGGGCCGCCTTCGCGGCCGCCTCATCCCGCTTGGTCGCCGCCGTGGAGGCCTTGGATTTTTTCGGCCGGCTGCCACAGAAGGTCGATGCGGCCTGGCGCTTCTGCGCGCCGCCACGGGCAGCCAGCATGGCAGACGAGCCCGCGCCTTGATGATCGGGCGCCGGCTGGCGGTGCGGGGCGACTTTGACCTCGTCGTCATCCGGCCAGTCCTCGAAGCTGGCCCCGAGTACCGCGCCTCCGGCCTCGTCGCCTTCCCTCACGATGGCGTCTTCCATGGCGGCTGCTCCCAGGTCCGGATCGTCGGTGTCGTCCACCGTGCGGTCGGGGAGGAGCTGGCGCTCTACCCCCGCGGCCCCGGCTGTCGGCGGGAGGAGAGGGTTCTGCAAAAGGCAAACCAATTGATCAAGAGTCGGCTACCATGAGGCCGGCTACAAAAAAGGAAGAAAAGAAGAAAGAACTTACGGCAGGTGGAGGGTTGGCGCGGGAATACGACTCCTTGCCGTATCACCAATCCTCGGCGAGCTTGCAGTTGGAGATATAATTCACCATGTAAGACACCTCTGCGTGAGGCATCTCCCTGGTGCTCAGCCAGCACGGGTCGAAGAGGCCGCTCATTTGGCAGATCATGTGAGGCCGGCCTTGGAGCGGAAGAGCCCGGCGCTCCACGAAGGCGGCCACCAAGTCGGCTCCGGTCAGGCCCTCCGACTGGATCATCACCCGAAGCTGGGAGACGGCTGCGTTCCCGGCCTGAGACAGTGACCTGGCCCGGTAGCTCCACGAAAGCTGCCTCCCAACTGGCGGGCCAGCTACGTAAGCCGGCAGGTTGACGTAGTTGCCTTGTTGGGTGACGTTCTTCATGTAGAAATAAGACTTCTGCCAAAGCTTCACCGACTGGATCAGCGGAATGGACGGGAACGGATTGTTCTCGCTCGCCCGCCTCATGGCAATGAAGGCTCCGTAGGGGGCGGGCACGCCCGCGACGACGGTGCCGAGCTTGCTTTGGAAGAACTCCCCCCAGAGCTCGAGCGTCGGGAGAACTCCAAGAAAACCCTCGCACAGGGTGACGAAGGCCGAAGGCAGCATCACCGCGTTGGGCGTGAGGTGATGCGGCTGGAGGTGGTAGAACTCGAGGAAGGCTCGAAGGAATCCGCTCGCCGGGAGGCCGAAGCCGCGCAGGCAGTGCGAGCGGAAGATCACCCGCTCGCCCTCCTCCGGTGCCAGCGAAATCTCCCTCGTCGGCGCTTGACGAACCCGCACAAGGTTCTCGCCGGGCAGACGCCGCGTCCGGCGAAGGAACTCGACGTGGTCCTCGTGGACGTTGGAGCCATCCCACGAGCTCGACAGCGCCATGGGAGCGATGCGGCGGGGAGCAAGACGAAGCGACGGCGAAACGGCGCGGCAAAGGATTGCTGCGGCGGGGAGCAAGACGAAGCGACGGCGGAACGGCGCGGCAAAGAGTTGCTGTGGCGAAGAGAAGAAGGAGGGCGAGAAGGGGCGGAGTGAGGGAGAGCGCGCGAGCCTCTGCCGCTCCCCCTCCTCCTCCTACTTATAGACCACGCGGCGGAGCCGAGGAGGCATGGCGTGGGGGAACGTGGGGATCAACTGCGCCCACTCCCCCACGTCCCGCAATTATTGTGCCTTGATGGCAGAATAAAACCGCCGCGGGAAGGCGAGCGGTCCATGTGGGCCGCAGAAGATCCGCGCTCGGACCGAGGCCTGCGAGTGGTGGGCCCGGGCCTGTGGTGGCGTCCCGTCGCGCGCGTGCGTTGGCAGGATTTCCTCGCCACATGGCCCGCGTTCCCGCCTATGAGAAACGGAGCTTTTCCGAAGATGGCGCGCATGAGCGAAGCCCGCCCCTCGGGATAGGAAGCTGACCTAGCTTCTCGTCCCTTTGTCAGCCTTGAAGCTTGATCAGCTTCGGGGACTACTATCGGAGTAAATAACCATGGGTAGCCTAGCCGGCTCCCCCTGGCCCTTCTGAAAAAAATTATGAGCCGATTCGGCCCTCAAGAATCCAAGACACAGGGCCGCCTTCCCCTTGCCGGCTGTCTCCAGGCCGGCTATCGGAAGGCGGCCCGACTTCAGCCCTCATGAAGAGAAGCCGCGGGAGGGCCGGCTCCGAGAAGCCGGCCGCGAGAAGGCCGACTCCAAGAAGCCGGCTCCCATAAAGCGGTTAAGATCGTACCCTCGAAGTCTACATCCACATAATGGCGATGTGACGGGGCATGGCTACAGTGAAGCCCGCCACCCCCGAATCCCGGAGCATGCCTGGCACAGTGCGCCGTACGGGTGGCCATGACCCGTCCGGCGCAACACTGTTGCCACGTTGACCCTGATGTCATCCAAGACGGGCTACCAGTACGGCCCACGGGCGGTGGGCCCCTTCGGGCAGAGAGACACCCGAAGGCGGCCAGACCTCCCCCAGTCGGCCCAAGATAGAGCCGGCTCCCCACAGCCGCCTTGCCACCTCCCTCGAAGAAGATGCCCCATTAAGGAGACAAGACACGGTGGGGCTACAGTGATCGCCCACCGGGCGGCGGCACTGTAGCCACGCCCACTTCGGCGAAGCCCTCGCCACCAAGATTGAGCAACAGTAACCAGCCGCCGACAAGGCCCTGATAGTGGGGCCTGCCTGTCGACCAAGGAGCTGGCAGCCGGCGGGACCCACTAGCCGGCAGGCCCCAGCAGCCGGCGCAGAAGTCGGAGAGCGTAGACACAGACGGCTGGGCCCCGCGCCCAGCCGGATTACCATTGTACCCCCGGGGGTAGGCCTATATAAACCCCCCGGGGCATCCATGCAAAGAGAGATCAATCCCTGCTAGTCTCAGACACCACATAGGGAGGAGAAGAGAGCAAGCCGTGCCCTTCTTTCTCCTCTCGCCAAACAGCTCAAGGAGCACCATGTAGCTACTTGTTCATCTAGTGACCATGCGGAGACCCCGCAGAGCAGCAGTAGGGGTGTTATCTCCACGGAGAGCCCCGAAGCTGGGTAAGATTCGCCGGCGTGCATGTCTTCGCCTCATCCTGTTTCCAGGCACCGGCGACGTCTTACTGGCTCCCACAATGATAAGCCACCCGTTGGCATGTGTCGCACCTACCACCCGACAACTAAACTAGTTTAGGTTTAATTTAATTTAGGATTAGCCACAGACACTGATGTGTGGACCCCACACATCAGGTTTGACCCAGTCAACGCTGTTGACTTGCTGACGCAAGCATGACACAGTGCTGACGCAATATATCATTTTCTGGTTTTAAAATAAATCAGGAAATTCCAGAATATATTCAAAACTTCACAAATTCATAGAAATTCAACCGTAGCTCAGATTGAAATAATTTATATATGAAAAATTATCAGAAAAATTCAATCTATCCATCTGTACCTATTTCATGCATGTTAAACCAACTTATACTTGATGTATAGGTGAAAACATATAAATGGCATTTATAAAGGCTTATTTTGGAGTTGCATTTGAAACTTTGGTTCAAATGGACTTCTTGCAAATAAATGCTAGATGCATTAACTCAAACAACATCACATACTCATGCCATGTTCATGCATCATAATGTTGCATATGATTGTGTATTGATTGCCGACACCGTTCCTTCCCGATAGGTCCTGCTCCGGAGACCGATCCAGAGTACCTGTCTGAGGAGCAGTGCCCCCCCTGTTGATCTACCAGGCAAGCAAACCCCCTTGTTCATTTCGATACAATCATACCCTCTCGCTCCCGCTCTCATTTATTGCATTAGGACAACAACGATTCAACTGCTACTTTATGCTGCGGTAGTTGAACCCATTCCTTTGCATGACCTGTCATTGCCACAGTAAATAGTTAAAATGCACTAGCATGTGTAGGAGTTGATTGAGCCATGTTGTGTTCCTACCATGCCATGCCTGCTATTGCTAAGAGTTGTGTCAGGTCTGATTCATCATGAATGAATTGGAGTGTTACGATATGTTCTGGTGCTAAGAGTTAAGCGTGTGAACACGATTTGGTAAAGGTAGCAGTGAGAGGCCATGTAGGAGTACATGGTGGGTTGTCTCATTGGGACCGTCCTTAAGAACTGAGTTTTGTGTAAGTTGTCCAATGACTAGTTACTACCACACATTGGGCTCCGGCGCTCCAAGCTCTCTCGACTTATTAGCCAACTTGATCTCTGTCCAGGAGTTGCAAATAGTTGCTGGTGTTTGTAGGTAGTGTTAGTAGTCTACCAAGTGGCACCCGGCCAGGTGGGCTTGGGACAGACTAGGCACAGTGGCACGGTGTACCAAGTGGCACCCGGATGGTGGGCTTGGGAACCCTGCTCACATCGTTTGGTGCCGTGAGCGACACCCCGGCCGGATCTCCTTGCGGATGGAACCCGAATAGGCGATAAACCTGGATGAGAGACTTGCGTGGTTAGTCAGGTCGTGGCCGACACCCTCGCTGGGCTTCCGCTTGAAGGTTGCGAGTACACATCGTGTAAATGGCGATAAGTGGTGAGAGCATGTGTGAAGAAGTACACCCCTGCAGGGTTATCATGATCTATTCGAATAGCCATGTCCTCAGTTATGGACTTCTTGGATGCTTACGTGGTACATAGACAACTTAAAGTGGATACTCCAAAATGCTCAAGACAAGTGTGAGTGCTATGGATGTCCTCCCGTAGGGAGACGAGAATGAATCAATAGTAGAGTATTGATGTGGTGATTAGTGGACTCGTGTGCGCCACCTCAAAAGAGTTACGAGCAGTCATAGTACAGTTTAGCCACTGAGTCAAAGCTGGCTTGTTGCAACTGAACCCCACATTGCCTCCTTGATACTAATGCATGTATGATAGGATCTGATGTAAGTCTTGCTGAGTACCTTTGTACTCATGTTTGCTTTATTTATGTTTTGCAGGTGAGACATCTGTCTCACTAGTAGTAGCGCTTGGACTTCGACGAGTAGCTTGTTACCTCAGCTACGATCTTGTACCCTTGGGAGGGACTTGTAGATAGTCAGGCCTCTTAGCCGTTTTCTTTTGTAGTTGTCTGTACTCAGACATGTAATGCTTCCATTGCTTGTATGCTCTGAATGATGGGTCATGTGACCCCTGTTTGTTTTTAATGCTATGTGGCTCTTCTGGGCCTTTATCTATATGAGTTGCGTTATGTTGTGATGCCATGTTGTACATCACATACTTGCATGTTATGCATACGTGTGACGTGTATTGCTATGTGTGGGATCCGACAATCTAGTTGTTTATCCTTGGCAGCCTCTCTTATGGGGAAATGTAGTCTAGTGCTTCTTTGAGCCATAGTAGTCCGCTACAGCCCGGTTCACCGGAGTCCTGCTAGCCCAGCACTACTGCTCAGGACACTTGACTGGCCAGCATGTGTTTCATTTCGTTCATGTGTCTGTCCCTTCGGGGAAATGTCACACGGTGACCTCCGGAGTCCTGCCTAGCCTGCTACAGCCCGGGTTCCCCGGAGTCCTGTTAGCCCAGTGCTACAGCCCGGATTCACACGCTGCTGACCGACATGCTCGATGTGAATCATGTATGCCTGTCCCCATAGGTTAGTGCCGCTTTGGGTTCACGACTAGCCATGTCGGCCCGGGTTCTCTGTCATATGGATGCTAGTGACACTATCATATACGTGAGCCAAAAGGCGCAAACGGTCCCGGGCCATGGTAAGGCGACACCCTGGGAATACCGTGCGTGAGGCCGCAAAGTGATATGAGGTGTTACAGGCTAGATCGGTGTGACTTAGAATCAGGGTCCTGACAGCTTTGGTATCAGAGCCTGACTTCCTGTAGGATTACCAAGCCAACCTGGTCGAAGTTGAGTCTAGAAATTCTTTAGCTATATAGGGGAATTGATTGTGGAAGGGAACGTAAGGCTCTTTTTACTCCTTATACCTCATGTCTTCTGATCTGAGTCATCCTATCTTTCCTACAGGGTTAAGGAACTAGGCTTCCTCTTCTGTCTATCAGGATCACGTGTTACTACTCCGTAGTCTCTTAGGATTGGTTGATCTGAATCATATCCTCGGTGTAGCCTGTTTAGTAATATCTTTGAACCTTGAGTGATGATGTTGAGTTTGGTGCTACCCCATCTTTTGTAGAATGTCTCATTTTGAGCATTTTACTGCCGTTATGCTGCTGGAATTGTCCTAGGAGTTCAAGAGATAGTATTTTCCTTGTACTATATTCTACATCCTTAAGATGATGCTGAATCCATCCTTGTTTCCTTGGTTTCGTTCTTCAGGATGTTGCCGGTTAACCGAAATTCTATTGCTCGTAGCCGGAACCACGGAGATGGTAGGGATGAGGATCCTCCCGATCAGTCTTCGTTGGCAAAGTTCATGTTAGAAGTTGAGAAGAACAAGCGAGAGTCTAACCGCTTGCTGGCACGTATTGAGGAGAACACCTCCCATCAACACAAAGAGTTTGTGTCCATTCATGACTTCATTGGCCTGAAACCACCTACCTTCCATCATTCCATTGAACCACTCGATGCAGATGACTGGCTTCGTAGTATCACTCACAAGCTGCGTTCTGTGAACATAGCTGAAAGTGACAAGGTCACCTACGCTGCTTATCATCTGGAAGGTCCTGCTAGTCTTTGGTGGCAGAACTATGAGGCTATGCTTCCAGCTAGCCAGATACCCACCTGGAGAGATTTCACTCAGGCTTTTCGCGAGCATCACATTTCTCTGGCTCTCATTGACCGCAAGAGAGAAGAGTTCTGTAGTTTCACCTAGGATAAGATGGTTGTTGATGCTTACAATAGAGAGTTTGAGAACCTTGCCCGCTATGCTACAGAAGAGGTGTCCACAGATGCCAAGAAGCAGGCTAGGTTCCGGAAGGGTCTCAACCCCAAGTTGCGTCATGATCTCCACTTGCATCATTGCAATACATTCCAGGCTCTTGTGAACAAGGCCATTAATGCAGAGATAGCTCAACTCACTTACGAGGAGTCCCGTAAGCACACCCGTGATTTGGGTTCTTCCACCGGTTCTACTTCGCAGAAGCGCCGGATTTGGGTTCCGAACTCCGCTCTTCCACCCGGTTATTCACCGAGGCCCTCTTATGTGGCACCTCACCCAGTTCAGTTACATGCTGTCAGGACCCCGACTCAATGCCACATCGATCTAGCATGTAACACCTCATATCACTTTGCGGCCTCACGCACGGTATCCCCACGGGTGTCGCCTTACCTTTGCCCGGGACCGTTTGCGCTTTTTGGCACACGTATATGATGGTGTCGCTAGCATCCATATGATAAAGAGCCCGGGCTGACATGGCTAGTCGTAAACCCAAAGTGGCACTAACTTACAGGGACAGGCATCCATGACCCAGCATCGAACGTGTCGGTCATCAGCGGGTGAATCCAGGCTGTAGCACTGGGCTAACAGGACTCCGGTGAACCGGGCTGTAGCGGGCTAGCAGGACTCCGGTATTCATCGCGTGACATTTCCCCGAAGGGACAGACACAGGATCGAAGAAGGACAAATGCCGGCCAACCTAAGTGTTCCGGAGCAGTAGCAAGCTACCAGGGCTCAGTGGAAGCACTAGGAGACATTTCCTGGTAAGAGAGTCTACTAAGGATAAACAACTAGATAGTCAGATCCCACACATAGCAATACACATTACACATACGCATAACATGCAAGTATGTGCTGTACAACATGGCATCACAGCATAACTCAACAACTCAAATAGATAAAGGCTCAGAAGAGCCATCATAGCATTTATTGCAAACAGGGGTCACAAAACCCATCATACAGAGCATACAAGCAACAAGCGAAAGCATTACATGTCTGGGTACAGACATCTACAAATGAAAAAGGCTGAAGAGCCTGACTATCTACAACATCCGATCAAGATCGTAGCTGAGGTACTAGCTACTAGTCGAAGTCCACGAGAACACTAGTAAGACCGAAGTCTCCGCTGCAAAAACATAAATAAAGCAACATGAGTACAAAGGTACTCAGCAAGACTTACATCAGATCCTATCATACATGCACTTGTATCAAGAGGGTAATGTGGGGTTTAGTTGCAGCAAGCCAGCTTTGACTCTGTGGCTATCCTGTTCTACGACTACCAGAAACTCTGGAGGTGAAACAACGTACACGAGTCCACTAATCACCACACAATACACTACTATGGATTCATCCCCGTCTCCCTACGAGAAGGCCATCCATAGCACTCACACTTGTCTGGAGCATTTTATAGTATCCACTTCAAGTTGTCTATGTACCATGTAAGCATCCAAGAAGTCCATAACCGCGGACCCGGCTATTCGAATAGATCATGTTAACCCTGCAGGGGTGTACTTCTTCACACACGCTCTCGCCACTTACCGCCATGTACACGTCATGTATCTCGGCAACCTTCAAGCGGAAGCCTGGCGAGGGTGTCGGCCACGACCTGACTAACTACACAAGACTCTAGTCCAGGTTTATCGCCTATTCGGGTTCCATCCGCAAGGAGATCCGGCCGGGGTGTCGCTTACGGCCCCAAACAATGTGTACAGGGTTCCCGAGCCCACCATCCGGGTGCCACTCGGTACACCAGGCCACGTGTGCCTAGTCTGTCCCAAGCCCACCCTGCCAGGTGCCACTTGGTAGAAAAATAGCACTACCTACAACACCAGAAACTAGTTGCGACTCCTGGACAGAGACCAAGTTGGTTAATAAGTCGAGAGGGGTCGAGTTACCAGAACCCAATGTGTGGTAGTATCGAGTCATTGGACAACATACACAGAACTCAGTGCTTAAGGACGGTTCCAGTGAGACAACCCACCATGTACTCCTACATGGCCTCTCACCGCTACCTTTACCAAATCGTGTTCACACACTTAACTCTCAGCATCAGAACATATCGTGACACTCCAATTCATTCCCAATGAATCAGACCTGACACAACTCTAAGCAATAGCAGGCATAGCATGGTAGGAACACATCAGTGGCTTCAATCAACTCCTACACATGCTAGTGGGTTTCAACTATTTACTGTGGCAATGACAGGTCATGCAGAGGAATGGGTTCAACTACCGCAGCACAAAGTAGCAGATGAACCGTTGTTGTCCTAATGCAATAACTGAGAGCAGGAGCGAGAGAGTAGGGTTTTATCGAAATGAACAAGGGGGTTTGCTTGCCTGGTAAATCAACAAGGGAGGCACTGCTTCACAGACAGGTACTCTGGAACGTCTCCAGAGCAGGACCTATCGAGAAGGAACGGTGTCGGCAATCAAAACACAATCATATGCAACAATATGATGCATGAGCATGGCATGTAGATGTGATGCTGTTTAAGCTAATGCAACTAGTAAACATTTGGTTTGAAGTCCATTTGAACCAAAGGTTCAAATGCATTTCCAAAAATAAGTCTCTTAATATGCCATAATGTGTTTTCTCATATTCAGCATGTATAAGTTGGTTTTTCATGCATGAAACTAGTACAGATGGATAGATTACATTTTTCTGATAATTTTTCATATATAAATTATTTTAATCTGAGCTACGGTTGAATTGTTATGAATTTATTGAAGTTTTAGCTATTTTCTGGAATTTCCTGGATATAATAAAATAAACTAAATTCTAGAAAATGAATATTGCGTCAGCATGACCTCATCCTGACGTCATCAGGTCAACAGGGCGGGTCCAGGTCAAACCTGACGTGTGGGGGCCACACTTCAGTGACACAGGCCCTAATCCCGGTCAAACCCAGCGCTAACTGAGGTTTGACCAGGGGTGGGGCCCACAGTCAGTGGCCTAGGGGGTTGGTTAGGGCGTCATTAGCACTAATTAAGCGTGCCACGTCGGCAGTCGCCGGAGTATCGCCGGCGGCGACCAAAACGACGGCGGAGCTTTCGGAAAAACGCTACGGGGCTCCATTTTGAGCGTGGTTTGTTGCTACGGCTTGCTGGCGTTCTTGCGCATCTACTGGTAGCAGCGACAGCAGTTGGGATGGCCTGAGTCGACGGCGACGAGCACTTCCGCGGCGGCCGGAGTTCGGGCACCCGCGGGTTTGGCATTTCGGTGCGCGGGAGGGGGAGCTGGTTGGTGTGTTGGGCTCCTGGGGGCTTTATGAGCACAGTGGAGCACTCCGTCGTGGGCATGCGCGGCTATGGCCACGGCTGCGCCATGGCCGGCGGCAAGAAGCTCTCGGCCGCGACGGCATCGGTGTTAGAGGAAGAAATCGGGCCAGGGAAGAGGGGGAAACAGCACAGGAGCTCACAGCGGGTGCAGCGGTGGCCTCGGCGAGCTCGGGGAGGCACCGGAGCGAGCGAAGCATCGAGGGGGATCTCCGGCGGCCGAGGTCGGAAACGGCGGCACTGGCAAGGCTTCAGGGCGTCCGGCGTTGCGTAGCTCAGCGTGGAGGTCGAGGACGACGCGGCGGAGCTTATGGAACTGGCGGAGGGGCGAGGGAGGGCTGGTGGCTGCGGCTATAGCGAACGGCGGCGACGGTCGCTCTCGGGTGCGTGCGAGAGAAAGAACAGAGGAGGAGATGGGGACGAGGGAGTGAGCGGGAGGGTTCCAGGGGTCGAGGCGGCGCCGAGGAGAAGGCGCGAGGCGTCGTGGTGGCCTCAGGCGAAGCAGACGAGTAGGGTGGTGGCGTGGCGAGCTCGGGCGCGTGCGCCGAGTCTCTCCTCTGCCTACTGGCGCGAGGAGGAAGGCGACAAGGAGGAGGAGGTGGGCTGGGCCGCACAGTGCTGGACCAGCACAGGAGCTGGGCCGGCTCAGGTGGGCTGCACGGGTAAGGCCAGGTAGGCTTTGCTCTTTTTATTTCTGTTTTCTATTTTTTTCTGGCATTTGTTTTGATTTAATAAAATACTAAATCAATTTATTACTTTATGCCAATTTTTGCAGGAGCTAGATATATTATTCCAGAGCTCTTTTATAATTGACATAATTTTTGGACCATATTTCATATATATAGAAATATATTTCCAATGCAAATATTTATCGAATTAATCCAAATGGCCAAAATAAATATCCATGAGCTCCTAAAAAATATTGTTTTGATTTTTATCTCTGTCCAATATTTTCAGAGGGCAACATGGGCATTTTCTTGGACCCTTTTGGAGAAGTTTTTATTTGGGTCATTTTCAAAAATGATTCTGAGGGTTCCACCAATCCTCATTTCAAATTTAAATGAAATTTAAATATGATGCACAAATGGCTAGCTAGCCTAAGTCATACCAGACTAGGGATGTGACAACTCGCCCCCACTTGAAAGAATCTCGTCTCGAGATTCAGGGGTTGACGGAAAGAAAGCGGGGTACTCCAGTCGAAGACGATCTTCTCGCTCCCAAGTAGCTTCTCTCTCGGAATGATGAGACCACTGAACTTTGAGAAACTTGATGTTCTGACGTCGGGTAACACGCTCTGCTTGATCAAGAATGCGAACCGGGTACTCTCGGTATGTGAGGTTATCTTGGAGATCAAGCGTTTCGTGGTCCACTCCGCGGATGGGATCCGAGAAGCAACACCTGAGTTGAGAGACGTGGAAGACATCATGAATTCGAGAAAGATGTGGGGGTAGTTCCAACTGGTAGGCAACCTCTCCTCGTTTAGCGAGAATGCGAAAAGGACCAATGTAACGAGGAGCCAACTTGCCCTTGATACCGAAACGATGGGTACCCTTCAAAGGAGTAACCCGAAGGTAAGCTTGGTCGCCAATTTCATAAGTCATATCCTTATGATGACGATCATACTGGCTCTTTTGACGAGATTGGGCTGTTTTCAAATTCTCACGAATGATGCGAACTTGCTCTTCTGCCTCCTGGATCATGTCCGGTCCAAAGAATTGTCTTTCACCGGTTTCTGACCAGTTCAAAGGTGTTCGACATCTTCGTCCATAGAGAACCTCAAAAGGAGCTTTCTTGAGGCTGGATTGGTAGCTATTGTTATAAGCAAACTCGGCGAAAGGAAGACATTTCTCCCAATCCATACCGAATGAGATAACGCAAGCTCTGAGCATGTCTTCGAGAATTTGATTGACCCGTTCCACCTGACCACTCGACTGAGGGTGGAAAGCGGTACTGAAGGAAAGATGGGTTCCCATGGCAGTTTGGAAACTCTCCCAGAAATGAGAAGTGAAAAGACTGCCACGGTCTGAATTGATCTCTAGTGGAACACCATGAAGTGACACTATTCGAGAAATATATAAGTCAGCGAGCTGACTAGCAGTGATATTTTCTCGAACAGGAAGGAAGTGAGCCACTTTGGAAAGACGATCAATGACTATGAAGATAGCGTTATTTCCTCTCTTGGTCCTGGGAAAGCCGGTGATGAAGTCCATACCAACTTTATCCCATTTCCATTCAGGAATAGCTAAAGGCTGAAGGGTGCCAGCAGGTCTCTGATGCTCTGCCTTAACGCGACGACAAACGTCACATTTAGCAATGAACTCTGCGATTTCTCTCTTCATCCTAGTCCACCAGAACCTCTGGCGTAGGTCCTGATACATCTTAGTGCTACCGGGATGAATCGTGAGAGGAGATTCATGCGCCTCCTTAAGAATCAACTGCCGAAGATGTTGCTTCTTGGGAACCACCAAGCGATTCTCAAAGAAAACAACACCACGATCATCCATAGAGAAACATCCACCAACTCCCTTCTTAATGTTTCTCTTGATCCGGGTAATCCCCGTATCATGTTTCTGGGCTTCGATGATAAGATCCACAAGGGTAGGTTTCGCCACCAAGATAGAAAGAAATCCGCGAGGAGCTATGTGAAGATTAATCTTACAGAATTCCTCATGGAGAAGTGGTTGGCCTTGCTGCAACATGAGATTGTTGCAATAGGATTTACGACTTAGAGCATCAGCCATGACATTGGCTTTGCCTGGGGTGTAGGTAATCCCTAGATCATAATCTGTGATCAACTCCAACCAACGTCTTCGCCTAAGGTTCAGATCCGGTTGGGTGAAGATATACTTGAGACTCTGGTGATCAGTGTAGATCTCGCAACGTTTACCAAGGAGGTAATGTCGCCAGGTCTTGAGTGCATAGACTACGGCTGCAAGCTCTAGATCATGTGTAGGATAATTCTCCTCATGTGGATGCAACTGTCGAGATGCATAGGCAATCACATGACGATCCTGCATAAGAATGCAACCTAGTCCCTGTCGTGAGGCGTCGCAGTAGATAATAAAGTCTTTAGTGAAATCCGGTGGCACAAGTATGGGAGCAGAAGTCAGGCGTCTTTTCAGCTCCTGAAAACTGTACTCACACTGTGGGGACCACTCGAACTTTTTATCTTTCTTGAGAAGTTCCGTGAGGGGTTTGGCTACTTTGGAGAAGTTTTCAACAAAGCGGCGACAATAGCTAGCTAGACCAAGGAAGCTCCTAACTTGTTTAACGGTCTCAGGTGGAGTCCAATCGAGAACAGCCTGAACTCTCTCGGGATTGACAGCAATGCCCTTACCAGAGATTACGTGACCTAAGTAGGTCACTTCTGACAACCAAAATTCACACTTGGAGAACTTGGCATAAAGGCGGTGCTCTCTGAGTTTTTCTAACACAAGTCTAAGATGTTCGGCATGCTCTTCCTCGTTCTTCGAGTAAATAAGAATATCATCGAGGTAAACCACGACGAACTTATCTAAGTACTTCATGAAGATCGAGTTCATCAAGCGGGAGAATGTGGCTGGAGCGTTGGTTAGACCAAAAGACATGACCGTGTACTCGTACTGGCCATAACGAGTAACAAAAGCTGTCTTGGAAATGTCCCCGTTTCTGATCTTAATTTGGTGGTATCCTAACCTCAAATCCATCTTGGAGAAGACTAAGGATCCAGCGAGCTGATCATACAGGTCGTTGATCCTGGGGAGCGGATACTTGTTCTTTATCGTGACCAAATTAACGAGACGATAATCAACGACCATCCGGTCCGTACCGTCTTTCTTCTTGACAAAGAGGACGGGGCAAGCCCAAGGAGAAGAACTAGGACGGATGAAACCCTTTTGCAAGGACTCATCGAGTTGTTTCTTAAGCTCGGCTAGTTCTAAGGGTGCCATCTTGTAAGGTCTCCGGGAGATTGGAGCTGTTCCTGGGATAAGATCTATGACAAACTCTACATCTCTGTCAGGTGGAACACCTGGCAGTTCCTCTGGAAAGACATCCGGAAAGTCACGGACTACCGGGATATCTTCAAGGTCTGGAAGAGGGCTGGCATTAAGAGAATAGAGCTGACGCTTTGCAACTCTAGTGGAAACGGTGACTATCTTGCCAGATGGGTGTGTAAGCTGAACAGATCTGGTGTAACAATCAATCTTGGCATGATGAGCTGTCATCCAGTCCATACCCAAGATGATGTTAATATCTGAGGACTTGAGGGCTACAAGTGATGCAAGGAATACAAGTCTATCAACAAGGATTTCGTTACCATGGCTGATTCTGGTGGTCTGCCATCTAGACCCTGGGGTTTGGATTTCAAGCGGAGTTGGCATATCACAAAATGACATGTCGTGCAAACGAGCATAGCCTTCAGAAATGAAGGAGTGAGATGCTCCAGTATCGAATAGAACTGATGCTGGGTGACAATTGACAAGGAGGGTACCAAGAACGACATCTGGATCATCATGAGCGTCTTTAGCTGAGACGTGATGCACACGTCCACGTTCAGTAGGGGTTGACTTAACACTGTTCATCTTGCGTGATGGCTTAACACAGCCAACAGTCTTCTCGGCCTTGGGTGGAGCATAACTAGATTGAGAGCAGTCACGTGCATAGTGTCCTGGCTTCCCGCATGTGAAGCAAGTCCCTGAGGTTGGATGTGGACCCGCACTGGCAAGCGGTCTACCAGTAGGCCTGGGTGGAACATGCGACTGAGCTGGGGAAGGCACCACATAGGATGGCCTCGGTGCATATCCGGAAGGAAGAGCGGAGTTTGGAACCCAAATCCGGCGTTTCTGGGAACTAGAACCGGAGGAAGATCCCAAATCACGGGTGTGCTTACGAGACTCCTCGTAAGTGAGTTGAGTTGTCTCTGCATTGATGGCCTTGTTCACAAGGGCTTGGAATGTATCACAATGATGCAAGTGGAGATCACGACGCAACTTGGGGTTGAGACCCTTCCGGAACCTAGCTTGCTTCTTGGCGTCTGTGGACACTTCTTCTCTAGCATAGCGGGCAAGGTTCTCGAACTCTCTGCTATAAGCATCAACAGCCATCTTACTCTGGGTGAAACTACAGAACTCTTCTCTCTTGCGATCAATGAGGGCCTGGGGAATGTGATGCTCGCGAAAAGCCTCAGTGAAATCCTTCCAGGTAGGAATCTGGCCAGCTGGAAGCATAGCCTCATAGTTCTGCCACCAAAGACTAGCAGGACCTTCCAGGTGGTATGTGGCATAAGTGACCTTGTCATCTTCAGCTACGCTCGCGGAACGCAGCTTATGAGTGATGCTACGGAGCCAGTCATCTGCATCGAGTGGCTCGATGGAATGATGAAAGGTGGGGGGATGCAAACGAATGAAGTCATGAATGGTAGCAGACCCTTTGAGCTGATGTGCGGTGTTCTCCTCGATGCGTGCCAACAAACGGTTAGACTCACGCTTGTTCCTCTCCATTTCTAACATGAACTCTGTCAACGAAGGTGGTTCGGGAGGATCCTCATCCCTACCATATCCATGGTTCTGTCTACGAGCAACAGAACTTGATGACATCCTGAGAAACGAAACCAGGGACGGAGTCAACATTAACTATAGGCTATAGAATGTAGGACAAGGGATTAGTATCACTCGAACTCCTAGGGAAATTCCGGCAGCATAACGGCAGTAAAAAGCTCAGAATGAGACATCCTACTAAAATGGGGCAATAACATACTCATCAGCATTACTCAAGGTTCTGAGATCATACTAAACAGACTACACCGGAAATACTCAAAACTGGGGTATGACTCTGATCAACCAATCCTATGGGACTATGGAGTAGTAACACGTGATCCTGATAGACGGAAGAGAAAGCCTAGTTCCTTAATCCCGTCGGAAAGATAGGATGACTCAGATCAGAAGGCCATGAGGTAAAGGAGTAAAAGAGCCTTACGTTCCTTCCCACAATTAATTCCCTTACATAACTAAAGAATTTCTAGACTCAACTTCGACCAGTATGGCTTGGTAAACCTACAGGCAGTCAGGCTCTGATACCAAAGCTGTCAGGACCCCGACTCAATGCCACATCGATCTAGCATGTAACACCTCATATCACTTTGCGGCCTCACGCACGGTATCCCCACGGGTGTCGCCTTACCTTTGCCCGGGACCGTTTGCGCTTTTTGGCACACGTATATGATGGTGTCGCTAGCATCCATATGATAAAGAGCCCGGGCTGACATGGCTAGTCGTAAACCCAAAGTGGCACTAACTTACAGGGACAGGCATCCATGACCTAGCATCGAACGTGTCGGTCATCAGCGGGTGAATCCAGGCTGTAGCACTGGGCTAATAGGACTCCGGTGAACCGGGCTGTAGCGGGCTAGCAGGACTCCGGTATTCATCGCGTGACATTTCCCCGAAGGGACAGACATAGGATCAAAGAAGGACACATGCCGGCCAACCTAAGTGTTCCGGAGCAGTAGCAAGCTACCAGGGCTCAGTGGAAGCACTAGGAGACATTTCCCGGTAAGAGAGTCTACTAAGGATAAACAACTAGATAGTCAGATCCCACACATAGCAATACACATTACACGTACGCATAACATGCAAGTATGTGCTGTACAACATGGCATCACAGCATAACTCAACAACTCAAATAGATAAAGGCTCAGAAGAGCCATCATAGCATTTATTGCAAACAGGGGTCACAAAACCCATCATACAGAGCATACAAGCAACAAGCGGAAGCATTACATGTCTGGGTACAGACATCTACAAATGAAAAAGGCTGAAGAGCCTGACTATCTACAACATCCGATCAAGATCGTAGCTGAGGTACTAGCTACTAGTCGAAGTCCACGAGAACACTAGTAAGACCGAAGTCTCCGCTGCAAAAACATAAATAAAGCAACATGAGTACAAAGGTACTCAGCAAGACTTACATCAGATCCTATCATACATGCACTTGTATCAAGAGGGTAATGTGGGGTTTAGTTGCAGCAAGCCAGCTTTGACTCTGTGGCTATCCTGTTCTACGACTACCAGAAACTCTGGAGGTGAAACAACGTACACGAGTCCACTAATCACCACACAATACACTACTATGGATTCATCCCCGTCTCCCTACGAGAAGGCCATCCATAGCACTCACACTTGTCTGGAGCATTTTATAGTATCCACTTCAAGTTGTCTATGTACCATGTAAGCATCCAAGAAGTCCATAACCGCGGACCCGGCTATTCGAATAGATCATGTTAACCCTGCAGGGGTGTACTTCTTCACACACGCTCTCGCCACTTACCGCCATGTACACGTCATGTATCTCGGCAACCTTCAAGCGGAAGCCTGGCGAGGGTGTCGGCCACGACCTGACTAACTACACAAGACTCTAGTCCAGGTTTATCGCCTATTCGGGTTCCATCCGCAAGGAGATCCGGCCGGGGTGTCGCTTACGGCCCCAAACAATGTGTACAGGGTTCCCGAGCCCACCATCCGGGTGCCACTCGGTACACCAGGCCACGTGTGCCTAGTCTGTCCCAAGCCCACCCTGCCAGGTGCCACTTGGTAGAAAAATAGCACTACCTACAACACCAGAAACTAGTTGCGACTCCTGGACAGAGACCAAGTTGGTTAATAAGTCGAGAGGGGTCGAGTTACCAGAACCCAATGTGTGGTAGTATCGAGTCATTGGACAACATACACAGAACTCAGTGCTTAAGGACGGTTCCAGTGAGACAACCCACCATGTACTCCTACATGGCCTCTCACCGCTACCTTTACCAAATCGTGTTCACACACTTAACTCTCAGCATCAGAACATATCGTGACACTCCAATTCATTCCCAATGAATCAGACCTGACACAACTCTAAGCAATAGCAGGCATAGCATGGTAGGAACACATCAGTGGCTTCAATCAACTCCTACACATGCTAGTGGGTTTCAACTATTTACTGTGGCAATGACAGGTCATGCAGAGGAATGGGTTCAACTACCGCAGCACAAAGTAGCAGATGAACCGTTGTTGTCCTAATGCAATAACTGAGAGCAGGAGCGAGAGAGTAGGGTTTTATCGAAATGAACAAGGGGGTTTGCTTGCCTGGTAAATCAACAAGGGAGGCACTGCTTCACAGACAGGTACTCTGGAACGTCTCCGGAGCAGGACCTATCGAGAAGGAACGGTGCCGGCAATCAAAACACAATCATATGCAACAATATGATGCATGAGCATGGCATGTAGATGTGATGCTGTTTAAGCTAATGCAACTAGTAAACATTTGGTTTGAAGTCCATTTGAACCAAAGGTTCAAATGCATTTCCAAAAATAAGTCTCTTAATATGCCATAATGTGTTTTCTCATATTCAGCATGTATAAGTTGGTTTTTCATGCATGAAACTAGTACAGATGGATAGATTACATTTTTCTGATAATTTTTCATATATAAATTATTTTAATCTGAGCTACGGTTGAATTGTTATGAATTTATTGAAGTTTTAGCTATTTTCTGGAATTTCCTGGATATAATAAAATAAACTAAATTCCAGAAAATGAATATTGCGTCAGCATGACCTCATCCTGACGTCATCAGGTCAACAGGGCGGGTCCAGGTCAAACCTGACGTGTGGGGGCCACACGTCAGTGACACAGGCCCTAATCCCGGTCAAACCCAGCGCTAACTGAGGTTTGACCAGGGGTGGGGCCCACAGTCAGTGGCCTAGGGGGTTCTTTAGGGCGTCATTAGCGCTAATTAAGCGTGCCACGTCGGCAGTCGCCGGAGTATCGCCGGCGGCGACCAAAACGACGGCGGAGCGTTTCGGAAAAACGCTACGGGGCTCCATTTTGAGCGTGGTTTGTTGCTACGGCTTGCTGGCGTTCTTGCGCATCTACTGGTAGCAGCGACAGCAGTTGGGATGGCCTGAGTCGACAGCGACGAGCACTTCCGCGGCGGCCGGAGTTCGGGCACCCGCGGGTTTGGCATTTCGGTGCACGGGAGGGGGAGCTGGTTGGTGTGTTGGGCTCCTGGGGGCTTTATGAGCACAGTGGAGCACTCCGTCGTGGGCATGCGCGGCTATGGCCACGGCTGCGCCATGGCCGGCTGCGAGAAGCTCTCGGCCGCGACGGCATCGGTGTTAGAGGAAGAAATCGGGCCAGGGAAGAGGGGGAAACAGCACAGGAGCTCACAGCGGGTGCAGCGGTGGCCTCGGCGAGCTCGGGGAGGCACCGGAGCGAGCGAAGCATCGAGGGGGATCTCCGGCGGCCGAGGTCGGAAACGGCGGCACTGGCAAGGCTTCAGGGCATCCGGCGTTGCGTAGCTCAGCGAGGAGGTCGAGGACGACGCGGCGGAGCTTATGGAACTGGCGGAGGGGCGAGGGAGGGCTGGTGGCTGCGGCTATAGCGAACGGCGGCGACGGTCGCTCTCGGGTGCGTGCGAGAGAAAGAACAGAGGAGGAGATGGGGACGAGGGAGTGAGCGGGAGGGTTCCAGGGGTCGAGGCGGCGCCGAGGAGAAGGCGCGAGGCGTCGTGGTGGCCTCAGGCGAAGCAGACGAGCAGGGTGGTGGCGTGGCGAGCTCGGGCGCGTGCGCCGAGTCTCTCCTCTGCCTACTGGCGCGAGGAGGAAGGCTGCAAGGAGGAGGAGGTGGGCTGGGCCGCACAGTGCTGGACCAGCACAGGAGCTGGGCCGGCTCTGGTGGGCTGCACGGGTAAGGCCAGGTAGGCTTTGCTCTTTTTATTTCTGTTTTCTATTTTTTTCTGGCATTTGTTTTGATTTAATAAAATACTAAATCAATTTATTACTTTATGCCAATTTTTGCAGGAGCTAGATATATTATTCCAGAGCTCTTTTATAATTGACATAATTTTTGGACCATATTTCATATATATAGAAATATATTTCCAATGCAAATATTTATCGAATTAATCCAAATGGCCAAAATAAATATCCATGAGCTCCTAAAAAATATTGTTTTGATTTTTATCTCTGTCCAATATTTTCAGAGGGCAACATGGGCATTTTCTTGGACCCTTTTGGAGAAGTTTTTATTTGGGTCATTTTCAAAAATGATTCTGAGGGTTCCACCAATCCTCATTTCAAATTTAAATGAAATTTAAATATGATGCACAAATGGCTAGCTAGCCTAAGTCATACCAGACTAGGGATGTGACACATGCTCCACCTAAGCCTGTTGGTAGACTCGTCAAAGTGGGTCCACGT
The DNA here is from genome assembly GCF_018294505.1 of Triticum aestivum. NCBI lineage: Eukaryota > Viridiplantae > Streptophyta > Magnoliopsida > Poales > Poaceae > Triticum > Triticum aestivum. The sequence continues at coordinate 205,038,506 of NC_057797.1, forward strand.
CCTACCTCAGGGACTTGCTTCACATGTGGAGAGCCAGGACACTATGCACGTGACTGCTCTCAAACCAATTATGCTCCACTCCGGCCTGAGAAGTCCGTTGGCCGTGGTAAGCCATCACGCAAGATGATCAGTGTCAAGTCAGCTTCCACTGAACGTGGACATGTGCATCACGTCTCAGCTAGAGATGCTCATGATGATCCAGATGTCGTTCTTGGTACACTCCTTGTCAATTGCCATCCAGCATCGGTTTTGTTCGATACTGGAGCATCTCATTCCTTCATTTCCGAAAGGTACGCTAACTTGCACAACATGTCATTTTGTGATATGCCCTCTCCACTAGTCATTCAAACTCCTGGATCCAAATGGCAAACTTCTAGTGTAAGCCATGGTAATGAAATCCTTGTTGACAGACTTGTATTCCTTGCCTCACTTGTAGCCCTCAAGTCTACAAATATTAACATCATCTTGGGTATGGACTAGATGAAAGCTCATTATGCCAAGATTGATTGTTACACCAGGTCCGTTCAGCTTACACACCCATCTGGCAAGATAGTCACTGTCTCCACCAGAGTTGCAAAGCGCCAACTCTATTCTCTTAATGCCAACCCTCTTCCAGACCTTGAAGATATCCCGGTAGTCCGTGACTTTCCGAATGTCTTTCCAAAGGAACTGCCAGGTATTCCACCTGACAGAGATGTAGAGTTTGTCATAGATCTTATCCCAGGAACCGCTCCAATCTCTAGGAGACCTTACAAGATGGCACCCTTAGAACTAGCTGAGCTTAAGAAACAACTCGATGAATCCTTGCAAAAGGGTTTCATCCGTCCTAGTTCTTCTCCTTGGGCTTGCCCCGTCCTCTTCGTCAAGAAGAAGGATGGTACGGACCGGATGGTTGTAGATTATCGTCCCGTTAATTTGGTCATGATAAAGAACAAGTATCCGCTCCCCAGGATCAATGACATGTATGATCAGCTCGCTAGATCCTCAGTCTTTTCCAAGATGGATTTGATGTTAGGCTACCACCAAATCAAGATTAGAAACGGGGACATTCCTAAAACAGCTTTTGTCACTCATTATGGTCAGTACGAGTACATCGTCATGTCCTTTGGTCTAACCAACGCTCCAGCTACATTCTCCCGCTTGATGAACTCGATCTTCATGGAGTACTTAGATAAGTTCGTCGTGGTTTACCTTGATGATATCCTTATTTACTCAAAGAATGAGGAAGAGCATGCCGAACATCTTAGACTTGTGTTAGAAAAACTCAGAGAACATCGCCTTTATGCCAAGTTCTCCAAGTGCGAATTTTGGTTGCCAGAAGTGACCTATCTCGGCCACGTAATCTCTGGTAAGGGCATTGCTATCAATCTCTGGTAAGGGAACTTCTCAAGAAAGATAAAAAGTTTGAGTGGTCCCCACAGTGTGAGCACAGTTTTCAGGAACTGAAAAGACGCCTGACTTTTGCTCCCATACTTGTGCCACCGGATTTCACTAAGGACTTTATTATCTATTGTGATGCCTCACGATAGGGACTAGGTTGCATCCTTAAGCAAGATCGTCATGTGATTGCCTATGCATCTCGACAGTTGCATCCACATGAGGATAATTATCCTACACATGATCCAGAGCTTGCAGCCGTAGTCTATGAGCTTAAGACATGGCGACATTACCTTCTTGGTAAACGTTGCGAGATTTACACTGATCACCAGAGTCATAAGTATATCTTCACGAAACCAGATTTGAATCTTAGGCAAAGACGTTGGTTGGAGTTGATCTTAGATTACGACTTAGGGATTACCTACACCCCAGGCAAGGAAAATGTCATGGCTGATGCGCTAAGTCCTAAGTCCTATTGCAACAATCTCATGTTGCAACAGGGCCAACCACTTCTCCATGAGGAGTTATGTAAGCTCAACCTTCACATTGCTCCTCACGGATTCCTTTCTACCTTGGTGGCGAAACCTACTCTTGTGGATCAGATCATCTTTGCTCAGAAGCAGGATAGGGGAATTTCCTGGATCAAGAGAAACATTGACAAGGGAGTTGGTGGCAGTTTCTCATTAGATGATCGAGGTGTTGTTTTCTTTGAGAATCGCTTGGTGGTTCCCAAGAATCAACATCGGCGACAACTGATTCTTAAGGAGGTGCATGAATCTCCTCTCACGATTCATCCTGGTAGCACTAAGATGTATCAGGACCTGCGCCAGAGGTTCTGGTGGACTAGGATGAAGAGAGAAATTGCTCAGTTTATTGCTAACTGCGACATTTGTTGTCGCGTTAACGCAGAGCATCAAAGGCCTGCTAGCACCCTTCAGCCTTTAGCTATTCCTGAATGGAAATGGGATAAAGTTGGTATGGACTTCATCACCGGCTTTCCCAGGACCAAGAAAGGGAATAATGCTATCTTCATAGTCATTGATCGTCTTTCCAAAGTGGCTCACTTCCTACCTGTTCGAGAGAGTATCACTGCTAGTCAGCTCGCTGACTTATATATTTCTCGAATAGTGTCACTTCATGGTGTTCCACTAGAGATCAATTCAGACCGTGGTAGTCTTTTCACCTCTCATTTCTGGGAGAGTTTCCAAACTGCCATGGGCACCCATCTTTCCTTCAGTACCGCTTTCCACCCTCAATCAAGTGGTCAGGTGGAAAGGGTCAACCAAATTCTTGAAGACATGCTTGGAGCTTGTGTTATCTCATTCGGTATGGATTGGGAGAAGTGTCTTCCCTTCGCCGAGTTTGCTTATAACAACAGCTACCAATCCAGCCTCAAGAAAGCTCCTTTTGAGGTTTTGTATGGACAAAGATGTCGAACACCTTTGAACTGGTTAGAAACCAGTGAAAGACAATTCTTTGTACCGGATATGATCCAGGAGGCAAAAGAGCAAGTTTGCATCATTCGTGAGAATTTGAAAACAGCCCAATCTCATCAAAAGAGCCAGTATGACCGTAGTCATAAGGAAGTGGCTTATGAAGTTGGAGACAAAGCTTACCTTCGGGTTACTCCTTTGAAGGGTACCCATCGTTTCGGTATCAAGGGCAAATTGGCTCCTTGTTACATTGGTCCTTTTCGCATTCTCGCTAAACGAGGAGAGGCTGCCTACCAGTTGGAACTACCCCCACATCTTTCTCGAGTACATGATGTCTTCCACGTCCCTCAACTCAGGTGTTGCCTCTCGGATCCCATCCGCTGAGTGGACCACGAAACGCTTGATCTCCAAGATAACCTCACATATCAAGAGTACCCTGTTCGCATTCTTGATCAAGCAGAGAGTGTTACTCGACGTCAGAACATCAAGTTTCTCAAAGTTCAGTGGTCTCATCATTCCGAGAGAGAAGCTACCTGGGAGCGTGAAGATCGTCTTCGACTTGAGTACCCCACTTTCTTTCCGCCGACTCCTGAATCTCGGGACGAGATTTTTTCGAGTGGGGGCGAGTTGTCACATCCCTAGTTCTGGTATGACCTAGACCAGCTAGTCTTTTGTGCATCATGTTTAAATTCCATTTAAATTTGAAATGGGGATTTCTGAAACCCTCAGATTTCATTTCTGGAAATGACCCAGATAAAAATTGCTCCAAAAAGGGTCCAAGAAAATGTTCATGTTGCTCTATGAAAATATTGGTCAGAGTTAAAATTCTAACAAATATTTTCAGGAGCTCATAAATATTTATTTTGGCCATTTGGAATTAATGCATAATTATTTGCTTTGGATATATATATGTTATATAAATAATATATATCCAAAAATTATGCTAGTTGTCGAGGAGCTCTGGAATAATACCACTAGCTCCTACAAAAATTGGCATAAGAAAATAAATTGATTTAGTATTTTTACTAAATCAGAACCAAATGTCAGAAAAATAAAAAAATAAAAAGGAAATGGAAAAACTTACCTGCGGCCAGCTCCCATGCTGGCCCAACACTGTGCGGCATGGCCGGCCTAGATGGCCAGCCCAGCCCACCTGCCCCCCCCCCCTCCTCCCCTGTC
>NC_057797.1:205042849-205085275 GCF_018294505.1 Triticum aestivum
CCGCCAGGAGGACGGGCGCGTGCCCGATGCGCGCGCACTGCCGCGCCGCGCCACCTCCTCCCTCCCTGCCTGCCTGTCCCTCCGCTGATGCGTCTGGACGACACCACGCGCCCCCCGGACCCTCTCACTCTCCCCAGTCCTCTCCTCTCCTCTCCCTCGCTTTCTCGCTCGCGACCGAGCGCGTTCATCCCCGCCGTTCGCCGTTGCCATGGCCACCGTCACTGCCTTGCCTCTCCAACAAGCACGTTAGCTCCGCGCTGTCCTCCTCGACCTCTCCGACGACTCACGCAAGCCGGGATGCCCTGCAGAGCTGCCCTCGACGTCGTCTTCCTCGTCGATGCCGCAGATCGCCGCTGTCAAATCCGTCACCGTTGGACCTCCCTCGAGCTCTTTGACGCCTCCACCGGATCCGCGGTGAGCCCCGCCACCGTTTCCCCCTCTCCGCTTAGTCGCTCGCGCGCCGTAGCATCGTTCCCCGCCATGGCCGTAGCGCTTCGCCGTCGTCCATGTCGCTGTCGTCGTCTCGGCCCGCCTCCGCCTAAACCGAGCATCCCATCGTGCTCCTGGTGCCACGAGGGTGCCGCAGAGCCCCTCGGGTGGCCTCCTCGTGCTCCGCAGCCCGCTAACGCTCGAAGCCGAACTCCTGCCACCGCCCCGAGCTTCGCTCCGGCCGCCCCCGCCTCTCCCACTTGCTCCGATCAGTGCGGACGAGCACGGGCTTCGCCTCTGTGGTCTCGGTCGCGCGTTTGGTCACCGGAAGGCGATTTCCGACGCCCTCAGCCGCGTCTGGCCTCGCCGGCGTCGAGTCGCCGGCGGGTTTTGACCCCGCTAACCAGGAGGTTTGACCTTCCGTGGGTCGCCGACATGTGGGGCCCGGCCCTGTTAATTTTTAGTTAGGATTAGTTTAACAACTAATTAAACCCTGATTAACTAATTGGGTCACTGACGCATGGGCCCAACCCCATTAACTAAACCAGTTTAGGTTTAATTTAATTTAGGATTAGCCACAGACACTGACGTGTGGACCCCACATGTCAGGTTTGACCCAGTCAGCGATGTTGACTTGCTGACGCAAGCATGACGCAGTGCTGATGCAATATATCATTTTCTGGTTTTAAAATAAATCAGGAAATTCCAGAATATATTCAAAACTTCAAAAATTCATAGAAATTCAACCGTAGCTCAGATTGAAATAATTTATATATGAAAAATTATCAGAAAAATTCAATCTATCCATCTATACATGTTTCATGCATGTTAAACAAACTTATACTTGCTGTATAGGTGAAAACATATAAATGGCATTTATAAAGGCTTATTTTGGAGTTGCATTTGAAACTTTGGTTCAAATGGACTTCTTGCAAATAAATGCTAGATGCATTAACTCAAACAACATCACATACTCATGCCATGTTCATGCATCATAATGTTGCATATGATTGTGTATTGATTGCCGACACCGTTCCTTCTCGATAGGTCCTGCTCCGGAGACCGATCCAGAGTACCTGTCTGAGGACCAGTGCCCCCCTATTGATCTACCAGGCAAGCAAACCCCCTTGTTCATTTCGATGCAATCCTACCCTCTCGCTCCCGCTCTCATTTATTGCATTAGGACAACAACGATTCAACTGCTACTTTATGCTGCGGTAGTTGAACCCATTCCTTTGCATGACCTGTCATTGCCACAGTAAATAGTTAAAACCCACTAGCACGTGTAGGAGTTGATTGAGCCATGTTGTGTTCCTACCATGCCATGCCTACTATTGCTTAGAGTTGTGTCAGGTCTGATTCATCGGTAATCAATTGGAGTGTTACAATATGTTCTGGTGCTAAGAGTTAAGCGTGTGAACACGATTTGGTAAAGGTAGCGGTGAGACGCCATGTAGGAGTACATGGTGGGTTGTCTCATTGGGACCGTCCTTAAGAACTGAGTTTTGTGTAAGTTGTCCAATGACTAGTTACTACCACACATTGGGCTCCGGGCGCTCCAAGCTCTCTCGACTTATTAGCCAACTTGATCTCTGTCCAGGAGTTGCAAATAGTTTCTGGTGTTTGTAGGTAGTGTTAGTAGTCTACCAAGTAGCACCCGGCCAGGTGGGCTTGGGACAGACAAGGCATAGTGGCACGGTGTACCAAGTGGCACTCGGATGGTGGGCTTCGGAACCCTGCTCACATCGTTTGGGGCCGTGAGCGACACCCCGGCCGGATCTCCTTGCGAATGGAACCCGAATAGGCGATAAACCTGGATGAGAGACTTGCATGGTTAGTCAGGTCATGGCCGACACCCTCGTGGGATTCCGCTTGAAGGTTGCCGAGTACACGTCGTGTAAATGGCGATAAGTGGTGAGAGCATGTGTGAAGAAGTACACCCCTGCAGGGTTATCATGATCTATTCGAATAGTCGTGTCCTCGGTTATGGACTTCTTGGATGCTTACGTGGTACATAGTCAACTTAAAGTGGATACTCTAAAATGCTCAAGACAAGTGTGAGTGCTATGGATGGCCTCCCGTAGGGAGATGGGAATGAATCCATAGTAGAGTATTGATGTGGTGATTAGTGGACTCATGTGCGCCACCTCAAAAGAGTTACCAGCAGTCGTAGTACAGGTTAGCCACTGAGTCAAAGCTGGCTTGCTGCAACTGAACCCCACATTTCCTCCTTGATACTAATGCATGTATGATAGGATCTGATGTAAGTCTTGCTGAGTACCTTTGTACTCATGTTTGCTTTATTTATGTTTTGCAGGTGAGACATCTGTCTCACTAGTAGTAGCGCTTGGACTTCGACGAGTAGCTTGTTACCTCAGCTACGATCTTGTACCCTTGGGAGGGACTTGTAGATAGTCAGGCCTCTTAGCCGTTTTCTTTTGTAGTTGTCTGTACTCAGACATGTAATGCTTCCGTTGCTTGTATGCTCTGAATGTTGGGTCATGTGACCCCTGTTTGTTTTTAATGCTATGTGGCTCTTCTGGGCCTTTATCTATATGAGTTGCGTTATGTTGTGATGCCATGTTGTACAGCACATACTTGCATGTTATGCGTACGTGTGATGTGTATTGCTATGTGTGGGATCCGACAATCTAGTTGTTTATCCTTGGCAGCCTCTCTTATGGGGAAATGTAGTCTAGTGCTTCTTTGAGCCATAGTAGTCCGTTACAGCCCGGTTCACCGGAGTCCTGCTAGCCCAGCACTACTGCTCAGGACACTTGACTGGCCGGCATGTGTTTCATTTCGTTCCTGTGTCTGTCCCTTTGGGGAAATGTCACACGGTGACCTCTGGAGTCCTGCCTAGCCTGCTACAGCCCGGGTTCCCCGGAGTCCTGTTAGGCCAGTGCTACAGCCCGGATTCACACGCTGCTGACCGACATGCTCGATGTGAATCATGTATGCCTGTCCCCATAGGTTAGTGCCGCTTTGGGTTCATGACTAGCCATGTCGGCCTGGGTTCTCTGTCATATGGGTGCTAGCGACACTATCATATACGTGAGCCAAAAGGCGCAAACGGTCCCGAGCCATGGTAAGGCGACACCCGTGGGAATACCGTGCGTGAGGCCGCAAAGTGATATTAGGTGTTACAGGCTAGATCGGTGTGACTTAGAATCGGGGTCCTGACATGCAAGTCCCATAGCATGCACGTATGGTAAACGTTATGTAACAAATTTGAAACATGAGGTGTTATTTGATTGTCCTCCTTATGAGTGGCGGTCGAGGACAAGCGATGGTCTTTTCCTACCAATCTATTCCCCTAGGAGCATGCGCATAGTGCCGAGGTTTTTGATGACTTGTAGATTTTTGCAATAAGTATGTCAGTTCTTTATGACTAATGTTGAGTCCATGGATTATACACACTCTCACCCCTCCATCCTTGCTAGCCTCTTCGGTACTGTGCATTGCCCTTTCTCACATTGAGAGTTGGCGCAAACTTCGCCGGTGCATCCAAACCCCGTGATATGATATGCTCTTTCACACATAAAACTCCTTATATCTTCCTCAAAACAGCCACCATACCTACCTATTATGGCACTTCCATAGCCATTCCGAGATATATTGCCATGTAACTTTCCACCATTCCATTTATCATGACACATTCATTATTGTCATATTGCTTAGCATGATCATGTAGTTGACATAGTATTTGTGGCAAAGCCACCGTTCATAATTCTCTCATACATGTCACTCTTGGTCCATTGCATATCCCGGTACACCGCCGGAGGCATTCATATAGAGTCATCTTTTGTTCTAGTATCAAGTTGTAATCATTGAGTTGTAAATAAATAGAAGTGTGATGATCATTATTTTCTAGAGCATTGTCCCAAGTGAGGAATTATAATAAAAGAAGATAAAGGCCATAAAAAAGAGAAGGCCCAAAAAATGAGAGAAAAAGAGAGAAGGGACAATGTTACTATCCTGTTCCACACTTGTGCTTCAAAGTAGCACCATAATCTTCATGATAGGAAGTCTCTTATTTTGTCACTTTCATATACTAGTGGGAAATTTCATTATAGAACTTGGCTTGTATATTCCAACAATGGGCCTCCTCAAGTGCCCTAGGTCTTCGTGAGCAAGCAAGTTGGATGCACACCCACTTAGTTTCTTTTGTTGAGCTTTCATACATTTATAGCTCTAGTGCATCTGTTGCATGGCAATCCCTACTCCTTGCATTAACATCAATCGGTGGGCATCTCCATAGCACATTGATTAGCCTAGTTGATGTGAGAATTTCTCCACATAACCCCCCTCATTTTATTCTATTCCACCCATAGTGCTATGTCCATGGCTCGCGCTCATATATTGCATGAAAGTTTATAGGTTTGAGATTACTAAAGTATGAAACAATTGCTTGGCTTGTCATCGTGGTTGTGCATGATGAGAGCATTCTTGTGTGACGAAAATGGAGCATGACTAAACTATATGATTTTGTAGGGATGAACTTTCTTTGGCCGTGTTATTTTGAGAAGACATAATTGCTTAGTTAGTATGCTTGAAGTACTATTATTTTTATGTCAATATGAACTTTTGTCTTGAATCTTTCAGATCTGAATATTCATAATTATTGGACATTATTGGGCTTTATTATCCAGTTTTATATTATTTTTGGGACTAACCTATTAACTGGAGGCCCAGCCCAGAATTGTTGTTTTTTGCCTGTTTTAGGGTTTCAAAGAAAAGGAATATCAAACAGAGTCCAAACGGAATGAAACCTTTGGGAACGTGATTTTCTCAACGAACAAGACCCAAGAGACTTGGACCCTACGTCAAGACACAAAAGAGGAGGCCATGAGGTAGGGGGCGCACCTACCCGCCCCCCAGGCACGCCCTCCACCCTCGTGGGCCCCCTGTTGCTCCACCGACGTACTCTTTCCTCCTATATATATACCTACGTACCCCCAAACGATCAGATACGGAGCCAAAAACCTAATTCCACCGCCGCAAATTTCTGTATCCACGAGATCCCATCATGGGGCCTGTTCCGGAGCTCCGCCGGAGGGGGCATCAATCACGTAGGGCTTCTACATCAACACTATAGCCCCTCTGATGAAGTGTGAGTAGTTTACCTCAGACCTACGGGTCCATAGTTATTAGCTAGATGGCTTCTTCTCTCTTTTTGGATCTCAATACAATGTTCTTCCCCTCTCTTGTGGAGAACTATTCGATGTAATCTTCTTTTTGCGGTGTGTTTGTTGAGACCGATGAATTGTGGGTTTATGATCAAGTCTATCTATGAACAATATTTGAATCTTCTCTGAATTCTTTTATTTATGATTGGTTATCTTTGCAAGCCTCTTCGAATTATCAGTTTGGTTTGGCCTGCTAGATTGATCTTTCTTGCAATGGGAGAAGTGCTTAGCTTTGGGTTCAACCTTGCGGTGTCCTTTCCCAGTGACAGTAGGGGCAGCAAGGCACATATCATATTGTTGCCATCGAGGATAACAAGATGGGGTTTTCATCATATTGCATGAGTTTATCCGTCTGCATCATGTCATCTTGCTTAAGGCGTTACTCTATTGTTAACTTAATACTCTAGATGCATGCTGGATAGCGGTCGATGAGTGGAGTAATAGTAGTAGATGCAGGCAGGAGTCGGTCTACTTGTCTCGGACATGATGCCTATATACATGACCATACCTAGATATTCTCATAACTATGCTCAATTCTGTCAATTGCTCAACAGTAATTTGTTCACCCACCGTAGAATACTTATGCTCTCGAGAGAAGCCACTAGTGAAACCTATGGCCCCCGGGTCTATCTTTATCATATTAATCTCCTACTACTTAGTTATTTCCTTTGCTTTTTTACTTTGCCTTTATTTTACTTTGCATCTTTATCACAAAAATACCAAAAATATTATCTTATCATATCTATCAGACCTCACTCTCGTAAGTGGCCATGTAGGGATTGACAACCTCTATTCGCGTTGGTTGCGAGGATTTATTTGTTTTGTGCAGGTACGAGGGACTCACGCGTAGCCTCCTACTGGATTGATACCTTGGTTCTCAAAAACTGAGGGAAATACTTACGCTACTTTGCTGCATCATCCCTTTCTCTTCGGGGAAAACCAAGGCAGTGCTCAAGAGGTAGCAGCCACCACCGTCGCCAACCTATTCCGGCCAGCTCCAGCCCCTCCCCTACCTATTCCAGTCCACCGTCAGCCATCCCCACCGCCCAAATCCGGCCATTCGCCGCCTTGGAGCAGAGGAGGCTGTCGGACACGCGTGGCAGTCATGTGCGCTTCTCGAAGGTGCTCATGGCCGCGCTGCTCCGCCTCGACGTCGTCCCAGGCCAGGACCCAGCTGGAGGTGTCCATGAAGGAGGAGGCGAGGAGGAATGGCTGGGGTAAAGGAGGAGAGGCAGCAGCAACTAGCAGTGTGCAGTGGAGGAGGCAATGAGGAATGGCTGGGGTAAAGGAGGAGTGATACGTCTCCAATGTATCTACTTTTCCTAACGCTTTTCCTCTTGTTTTGGACTCTAATTTGCATGATTTGAATTAAACTAACCCCGGACTGACGCTGTTTTCAACAGAACTACCATGGTGTTGTTTTTGTGCAGAAATAAAAGTTCTCGAAATGGAACGAAACTTTGCGAGGATTTTTTATACATTAAATAAGAATTTATGGAGCAAAGATCCACCGCAGGGGGCACATGGGTGGGCACAACCCACCAGGGCGCCCCCCCCTCCTAGCACGCCTAGGTGGGTTGTCCCCACCTGGTGGCCCCGTAGACCCTGAAACCAACGCTATAAAATCCTATTTTCAGAGAGAAAAATCAGGGAGAAAGAATTATCGCGATCCACGAGACGGAGCCGCCGTCACCTCCTGTTCTTCATTAGTAGGCTAGATCTAGAGTCCGTTTGGGGCTCCGGAGAGGGGGGTCTTCGTTCTTTGTCATTACCAACCCTTCTCCATCGCCAATTCCATGATGCTCCCCACCGGGAGTGAGTAATTCCTTCATAGGCTCGCTGGTCGGTGAGGAGTTGGATGAGATTCATCATGTAATCGAGTTAGTTTTGTTAGGGCCTGATCCCTAGTATCCACTTTGCCATGCTTAATGCTTGTAACTTTGGGCCCGGCTGCCATGATTTCAGATCTGAACCATTTATGTTATCACCATTATATCCATGTTCTAGATCCGATCTTGCAAGTTATAGTCACCTACTGCGTGTTATGATCCGGCAACCCTAGAGTGACAATAGTCGGGACCACTCCCGGTGATGACCGTAGTTTGAGGAGTTCATGTATTCACCGTGTGTTAATGCTTTGTTCCGGTTCTCTAGTAAAAGGAGGCCTTAATATCCCTTAGTTTCCAATAGGACCCCGCTGCCATAGGAGGGTAGGACAAAAGATGTCATGCAAGTTCTTTCCATAAGCACGTATGACTATTTACGGAATACATGACTACATTATATTTATGAACTGGAGCTAGTGCCGTATCGCCCTAGGTTATAACGGTCTCATGATGAATATCATCCAACAAGTCACTGATCCAATGCCTACGAATTTATCTTATATTGCTCTTGCTAAGTTACTACTGCTTTCATCACTATTACACTTGCTACAAAACTACTGCTATCACTGTTACCGTTATTGTTACTGCTGAAGGAAATATGCCCTAGAGGCAATAATAAAGTTATTATTTATTTCCTCATATCATGATAAATGTTTATTATTCATGCTAGAATTGTATTAATCGGAAACATAATACATGTGTGAATACATAGACAAACATAGTGTCACTAGTATGCCTCTACTTGACTAGCTCATTGATCAAAGATGGTTGAGTTTCCTAGCCATAGACATGAGTTGTCATTTGATTAACGGGGTCACATCATTAGTAGAATGGTGTGATTGACTTGACCCATCCGTTAGCTTAGCACGATGATCGTTTAGTTTGTTGCTACTGCTTTCTTCATGACTTATACATGTTCCTATGACTATGAGATTATGCAACTCCCGAATATCGGAGGAACACTTTGTGTGCTACCAAATGTCACAACATAACTGGGTGATTATAAAGGTGCTCTACATGTGTCTCTGATGGTACTTGTTGAGTTGGCATAGATCAAGATTAGGATTTGTCACTCCAATTGTCGGAGAGGTATCTCTGGGCCCTCTCGGTAATGCACATCACTATAAGCCTTGCAAGAAATGTGAATAATGAGTTAGTTACGGGATGATGCATTACAAAACGAGTAAAGAGACTTGTGGGTAACGAGATTGAGCTAGGTATTGAGATATCGATGATTGAATCTCGGGCAAGTAACATACCGATGACAAAGGGAACAACGTATGTTGTTATGCGGTTTGACCGATAAATATCTTCGTAGAATTTGTAAGAACCAATATGAGCATCCATGTTCCGCTATTGGTTATTGACCGGAGACGTGTCTCGGTCATGTCTACATAGTTCTCGAACCTGTAGGGTCCGCACGCTTAAAGTTCTATGACGATCGGTATTATGAGTTTTTGTGTTTTGATGTACCAAAGGTAGTTCGGAGTCCCGGATATGATCACGGACATGACAAGGAGTCTCGAAATGGTCGTGATGTAAAGATCGATATATTGGATGACTATGTTCGGACACCGGAAGTGTTTCGGGAGGTTTCAGACATATACCGGAGTACCGGGGGATTACCGGAACCCCCCGGGGGATGTAATGGGCCTATTGGGACTTAGTGGAGAAGAGGAGGGGCGGCCAGGGCAGGCCACGCGCCCCCTCCCCATATAGTCCGAATTGGACAAGGAGGGGGCGGCTCCCCCCTTTCCTTCCTCCTCTCTCCTTCCCTTCTCCTACTCCTACTAGGAAAGGAGGAGTCCTACTCCCGATGGGAGTAGGACTCCCCCCTTGGCGCGCCCTCCTCCTGGTCGGCCGCCTCCCCCTAGCTCCTTTATATATGGGGACATGGGGCACCCCAAAGACACAGAAGTTGATCATTGATCTCTCCTAGCGGTGTGCGGTGTGTGGTGCCCCCTCGACCATAATCCACCTCGGTCATACTGTAGTGGTGCTTAGGCGAAGCCCTGCGATGGTAGCTTCATCAACATCGTCACCACGTCGTTGTGCTGACAAAACTCTCCCTCGACCTCTACTGGATCATGAGTTCGCGGGACATCACCGAGCTGAACGTGTGCTGAACATGGAGGTGTCGTACGTTCGATACTGAGGATCGGACGATCGTGAAGACATACGACTACATCAACCGCATTGTCATAATGCTTCCGCTTAACGGTCTACGAGGGTACATGGACAACACTCTCCCTTCTTGTTGCTATGCATCACCGTGATCTTGCGTGTGCGTAGGAATTTTTTTGAAATTACTACGTTCCCCAACAATGGTATCAGAGCCAGGTTTATGCGTAGATGTTATATGCATGAGTAGAACACAAGTGAGTTGTGGGCGATACAAGTCATACTGCTTACCAGCATGTCATACTTTGGTTCGGCGGTATTGTTGTATGAAGCGGCCCGGACCGACAATACGCGTACTCTTACGCGAGACTGGTTCTACTGACGTGCTTTGCACACAGGTGGCTGGCGGGTGTCAGTTTCTTCAACTTTAGTTGAACCGAGTGTGGCTACGCCTGGTCCTTGAGAAGGTTAAAATAGCACTAACTTGACGAACTATCGTTGTGGTTTTGATGCGTAGGTAAGAACGGTTTTTGCTCAGCCCGTAGCAGCCACGTAAAACTTGCAACAACAAAGTAGAGGAACTTGTTTTTGCAGGGCATGTTGTGATGTGATATGGTCAAGACATGATGCTATATTTATTTTATGAGATGGTCATGTTTTGTAACGGAGTTATCGGCAACTGGCGGGAGCCGTATGGTTGTCGCTTTATTGTATGCAATGCAATCGCCCTGTAATTGCTTTACTTTATGACTAAGCAGTAGCGATAGTCGTAGAAGCAATAGATGGCGAGACGACAACGATGCTACGATGGAGATCAAGCTGTCGCGCCGATTACAATGGTGATCATGATGGTGCTTTGGAGATGGAGATCAAAGGCACAAGATGATGATGGCCATATCATATCACTTATATTGATTACATGTGATGTTTATCCTTTATGCATCTTATTTTGCTTTGTTTGACGATAGCATTATAAGATGATCTCTCACTAAATTTCAAGGTAAAAGTGTTCTCCCTGAGTATGCACTATTGCCAAAGTTCGTCGTGCCGAGACACCACGTGATGATCGGGTGTGATAAGCTCAACATTCATCTACAACGGGTGTAAGACATTTTTGCACACGCAGAATACTCGGGTTAAACTTGACGAGCCTAGCATATGCAGATATGGCCTCGGAAACTGAGACCGAAAGGTCGAGCATCAATCATATAGTAGATATGATCAACATAGTGATGTTCACCATTGAAAACTACTCCATTTCATGTGATGATCTGTTATGGTTTAGTTGATATGGATCACGTGATCACTTAGATGATTAGAGGGATGTCTATCTAAGTGGGAGTTCTTAAGTAATATGATTAATTGAACTTAAATTTATCATGAACTTAGTACCTGATAGTATTTTGCTTGTCTATGTTGTTGTAGATAGATGGCCCGTGTTGTTGTTCCGTTGAATTTTAATGTGTTCCTTTAGAAAGCAAAGTTGAAAGATGATGGTAGCAATTACACGGACTGGGTCCGTAACTTGAGGATTATCCTCATTGCTGCACAGAAGAATTATGTCCTGGAAGCACTGCTAGGTGCCAGGCCTGCTGCAGATGCTGCTAATGATGTTAAGAACATCTGGCAGAGTAAAGCTGATGACTACTCGATAGTTCAGTGTGACATGCTTTACGACTTAGAACCGTGACTTCAACAATGTTTTGAACGTCATGGAGCATATGAGATGTTCCAGGAGTTGAAGTTAATATTTCAAGCAAATGCCCAGATTGAGAGATATGAAGTCTCCAATAAGTTCTACAGCTGCAAGATGGAGGAGAATAGTTCTGTCAGTGAACATATACTCAGAATGTCTGGGTATCATAACCACTTGACTCAACTCGGAGTTAATCTTCCTATTGATAGTGTCATTGACAAAGTTCTTCAATCACTGCCACCAAGCTACAAGAGCTTCATGATGAACTATAATATGCAAGGGATGAATAAGACAATTCGCGAGCTCTTCGCAATGCTAAAGGCTACGGAGGTAGAAATCAAGAAGGAGCATCAAGTGTTGATGGTCAACAAGACCGCCAGTTTCAAGAAAAAGGGTAAAGGGAAGAAGAAGGGGAACTTCAAAAAGAACGGCAAACACGTTGCTGCTCAGGAGAAGAAACCCAAGTCTGGACCTAAGCCTGAGACTGAGTGCTTCTACTACAAACAGACTGGTCACTGGAAGTGGAACTGCCCCAAGTATTTGGCAGATAAGAAGGATGGCAAGGTGAACAAAGGTATATGTGATATACATGTTATTGATGTGTACCTTACTAGAGCTCGCAGTAGCACCTGGGTATTTGATACTAGTTCTGTTGCTAATATTTGCAACTCAAAAGGGACTACGGATTAAGCGAAGACTGGCTAAGGATGAGGTGATGATGCACGTGGGAAATGGTTCCAAAGTCGATGTGATCGCCGTCGGCACGCTACCTCTACATCTAACTTCGGGGTTAATTTCAGAACTGAATAATTGTTATTTGGTGCCAATGTTAAGCATGAACATTATATGTGGATCTTGTTTGATGCGAGGCGGTTATTCATTTAAATCTGAGAATAATGGTTGTTCTATTTATATGAGTAATATCTTTTATGGTCATGCACCCTTGAAGAGTGGTCTATTTGTGTTAAATCTCGATAGTAGTGATACACATATTCATAATATTGAAGCCAAAAGATGCAGAGTTGATAATGACAGTGCAACTTATTTGTGGCACTACCGTTTGGGTCATATTGGTGTAAAGCGCATGAAGAAACTCCATACTGATGGACTTCTGGAATCACTTGATTATGAATCACTTGGTACTTGCAAACCATGCCTCATGGGCAAGATGACTAAAACGCCGTTCTCCGGAACAATGGAGCGAGAAACAGATTTATTAGAAATCATACATACTGATGTGTGTGGTCTAATGAATATTGAGGCTCGCGGCAGGTATCGTTGTTTTCTCACCTTCATAGATGATTTGAGAAGATATGGGTATATCTACTTGATGAAACATAAATCTGAAACGTTTGAAAAGTTCAAAGAATTTCATAGTGAAGTGGAAAATCATCGTAACAAGAAAATAAAGTTTCTATGATCTGATCATGGAGGAGAATATTTGAGTTACGAGTTTGGTCTACATTTGAAACAATGCGGAATAGTTTCGCAACTCACGCCACCCGGAACACCACAACGTAATGGTGTATCCGAACGTCGTAATCGTACTTTACTGGATATGGTGTGATCTATGATGTCTCTTACTGATTTACCGCTATCGTTTTGGGGTTATGCTTTAGAGACGGCTACATTCACGTTAAATAGGGCACCATCGAGATCTGTTGAGACGACGCCTTATGAATTGTGGTTTGGCAAGAAACCAAAGTTGTCGTTTCTTAAAGTTTGGGGCTGCGATGCTTATGTGAAAAAGCTTCAACCTGATAAGCTCGAACCCAAATCGGAGAAATGTGTCTTCATAGGATACCCAAAGGAGACTATTGGGTACACCTTCTATCACAGATCCGAAGGCAAGACATTCGTTGTTAAGAATGGATCCTTTCTAGAGAAGGAGTTTCTCTCGAAAGAAGTGAGTGGGAGTGAGGGAGTCCTGGATTAGGGGGTCTTCGGACAGCCGGACTAATATCCTTTAGCCGGACTGTTGGACTATGAAGATACAAGATTGAAGACTTCGTCTCGTGTCCGGATGGGACTCTACTTGGCGTGGAAGGCAAGCAATACGGAATGTATATCTCCTCCTTTGTAACCGACCTTGTGTAACCCTAACCCTCTCTGGTGTCTATATAAACCAGAGGGTTTTAGTCCGTAGGACAACATACAATCATACCATAGGCTAGCTTCTAGGGTTTAGCCTCTCTGATCTCGTGGTAGATCAACTCTTGTACTACCCATATCATCAA
Source organism: Triticum aestivum (assembly GCF_018294505.1). Lineage (NCBI taxonomy): Eukaryota > Viridiplantae > Streptophyta > Magnoliopsida > Poales > Poaceae > Triticum > Triticum aestivum. The sequence continues at coordinate 205,056,408 of NC_057797.1, forward strand.
GAATAAATCAAGCAGGACGTAGGGTTTTACCTCCATCAAGACGGCCCGAACCTGGGTAAAACATCATGTTCCCTGACTCCTATTACCATCTGCCTTAGACGCACAATTCGGGACCCCCTACCCGAGATCCACCGGTTTTGACACCGACATTGGTGCTTTCATTGAGAGTTCCTCTGTGTCGTCGCCGTTAGGCTTGATGGCTCCTTCTATCATCGATAGCGATGCAGTCCAGGGTGAGACTTTTCTCCCTGGACAGATCTTTGTGTTCGGCGGCTTCGCCCTGCGGGCCAACTCGCTTGGCCATCTGGAGCAGATCGAAAGTTACGCCCCTGGCCACCAGGTCAAGTTTGGAAGCTTAAACTACACAGCCGATATCCGTGGAGACTTGATCTTCGACGGATTCGGGCCCCTGCCTTGTGCGTCACGCGGTCACGATGAGTACGATTTAGCTCTACCATCAGACAGTGTTCAGGAGATCGCACCGGCAGCCGCTCCGGCCCTCAATTCGGAGCCAGTTGCGCCGTCCATGGACGGGTGGATGGACCCCGCCATGGAAGCCTTATCCTCATCGGCGATCGAGCCGAACATCGACCTTACCATGCACGAGAGCCGTGTTGTCAAACTGTCGGATCCTTCTCCGGCCACGGACTCCGAACCGCCTGCGCCCGTTCCTAGCGAATCTGATTGGGCGCCGATCATGGAGTTTACCTCCACGGATATTTTTCAGCACTCGCCCTTTGGCGACATACTGAACTCATTAAGGTCTCTCTCCTTGTCAGGAGGATCTTGGCCGAACTATGTCCGACGGGATTGGGATGCGGACGATGAAGAAATTCACGGCCCACCCACCACCCACTTAGTAGCCACTGTCGATGACTTAACCGACATGCTCGACTTCGACTCCGAAGACATCGACGGTGTGGACGACGATGCAGGAGATGAACAGGAACCACTGCCCCCAGGGCACTGGACGCCCACTTCATCACATGACGTATACATGGTGGACACACCAAAAGAAGACGACGACGAGCAACGGAAGGACGCAACGAAGGGTTGTCCCCTCGAGAAGCAGTCAAAGCGTTGGCGTAAGCGCCGCTCCAAATCCCGCCTCGGCAGAAACAACGATCATATAGACCCAGCGTTAGAGCAGGGTGAACCATCGCCGGACCATGGCAACACGGAGAATCAAACCGAACGACCCGACTCTGTCAAAGATAATAGTCCAGACGACATCACACCAGACAGACACCCGGAGCAACATAATGCCCGTCAAAGTCTTGTTGCCACCGCGAGAAGTCTAAAAAGCATAAGCAAAGGCTCAAGGCTGCGCAAGACACACTCCGAATCAGATGGAGTAAAGTGCTCAACACAGCAGCGAAGTACGGCGGTAATAACCCCACCAAGAGTTACCCGAAGCGGAAGTTGCTACCTGAATTCGATGAGGAGGCCTTAGATCCCCCGCAACCAAAAATTAAAACGGCCTCTGGCCGGATAGACGACCTCACGGCCAACATAGAGCGGCAAACAATGCCGCACATAAGCCAATATGCGATCCACGCGAGGGCTCGCATCAAAAGGACGGCGCAACCAGATCCATCTATGGACCACGCAAGCGCGCTCCAGCATATGATGCAACACAACAAACATCTGAACACCACGGTACACCCAGATACAGGGGTGCCACACACCCCCTATGTTTCACCGACGAGGTGCTGGACCATGAATTTCCAGAGGGATTCAAACCCGTAAACATAGAGGCATACCACGGAACAACAGACCCTGGGGTTTGGATTGAGGACTATATCCTCCATATCCATATGGCTTGAGGAGATGATCTCCACGCCATCAAGTACTTACCCCTCAAGCTCAAAGGGCCAGCTCGGCACTGGCTTAAAAGCCTCCCCGAAAGCTCCATTGGAAGCCGAGAAGAGCTCGAAGACGCTTTTCGAGCAAATTTTCAAGGGACTTATGTCCGACCTCCGGATGCGGATGATTTGAGTCATATAACTCAACAGCCCGGAGAGTCAACCCGAAAGCTTTGGAACAGGTTTCTTACTAAAAAGAACCAAATAGTCGACTGTCCGGACACCGAAGCCTTAGCGGCTTTCAAACACAGCGTTCATGACGAATGGCTTGCTAGACACCTCGGCCAAGAAAAGCCGAGAACAATGGCAGCACTAACAAGCCTCATGACCCGCTTTTGTGCGGGTGAGGACAGCTGGCTAGCCAGATACGGCACCAGCGACCCAAGTACATCCGAAGTTAGAGATGGAAACGGGAAATCACGACGCAGCAAAAATAATAAGCGCTGAAATAAATAAGACAGCCCAAAGAGCACGGCGGTCAACGCCGGATTCAGAAGCTCTCAGCCAGGTCAGCAAAAGCCGCCCCCTAAAGGCAGCAAAGACGAACTGTCCAGCCTAAACAAAATTCTGGACCAAATATGTTAGATCCATAGCACCCCTGGTAAACCCGCTAATCATACCCACAGAGACAGTTGGGTCTTCAAGCAGTCCGGCAAGCTCAACGCCGTACACAAGGGGGAGGATACACCAAGCGAAGACGAGGATGAGCCTCTCAAGCAAGACACTGGGGAACAAAAGAAATTTCCACCAGAAGTCAAAACGGTAAACGTGTTACACATGATCAAGGGGAGAAACAAAGCGGCACTCCCAGAGAAATATGCCCAAGGGCCTATCACCGCGGAGTCCTGCCACTGGTCGTCTCAACCGATCACTTTCGACCATCGGGGTTACTCAGCAAGTATCCGGCGTGCAGGATGGGCTGCCTTGGTATTAGAGCCAGTAATTGACGGATACCACTTCACACGAGTCCTGATGGACGGTGGCAGCAGTCTAAACCTGATATATCAGGACACAATCCGCAAAATGGGGATAGACCCAACAAAAATTTGCCACATCAATACTACCTTTAAAGGAGTAACGCAAGCCCCAGGGGCTCATTGCACGGGCTCCCTGCTACTAGACGTTATATTCGGCTTTAACCTTCCACATTGCTCCGTTCCAAAGCGGCTATCAAGCACTACTTGGACATGAAGCTTTCGCTCGCTTTAATGCAATACCGCATTACGCTTCCCTCACGCTTAAGATGCCCGGTCCACGTGGCATCATTACAGTACATGGAAATATTGAGCGATCCCTGCACGCCGAAGAGAGTGCGGCTTCCTCGGTAGCCGCACACTAAAACGGCCTCACCAACTAAAGCATTCGACAGGTCGTCAAGACTACGGACACGGTTAGACGAGTCCGAAGCAGCTATAGGTAATTCATACAGGTTTGATGGCCACACCCCTATTACAAATACAAGGGGCTCAACGCGCGCAGACAAGTGGCAATTTTTACTCATCTTGAATTATACATGGTTTCTTTAAACCTACCTTTTTGCACGACAACTTTTCACCTAAATTCCTCTCTTTCATAGATGACCATTGTGCTACACCCGTCCAGCATATGACACAACAGAGACACAGGCGCAGACCTGCAGCAGGGACCCGTTCCAAGGATTCTTTTTAGATTAAGACCCTGCGTAAACCTTTCTTACTGTCTCTTGTTGATACACATCCCTTGGATTCTCAGTACTATTGAGAAGGATGCTGGCGTCTTGGCATGTGGCCACGTCAGAATAATGCACGTACCTAGACACCATGGGCTTCTTACAAAGGGCACTATTTAGGCCCGGTTTATACCATAAAGACCAAATACCTTAAGGAGTGTTCGGCGTCACGAGTTTGGCCTTATATGCATCAGCTCCGAATCATGTCTTTGGTCACATTTTGGGTTTGCCTGGCTCCTGTGTTTTGCTGCCTTACGTTCCGCTCTATCGGCTAAGGCGGCACCAGGAGAACTACTGCGATTGTGCCGTGGTTCATCCGGACGAGCACCAAAGTAGAGAAAGCCAAAAACTGACTGTCATGATATAGCATGAGACTGGTCAACCACTCGATGACCTATCGGAATGTTAGAATTCCTCCGCCTTAACGAAGGGCCATTTCCCGGGCAGGCATGTACGCACCCCGAATTCGGGAGAGTGCGGAGCCACCAGGGGCTATATAGTAGCCCCACCATCAAACTCCTATAGCTAAGTGAAAGTGTTAAAGCATTATAGTCTGGTTGCCTCGTTCGCTGCGCTATCACCTCCTTAATAGGACCAAGACATTGGGTTAAGTGTGAACACACGTCTTTTGTGAACACCTCCGCATTATATGCGTGGGGGTTGAAGCCGACGATTGCAATCTTTCAGGTTATATACATATATACATAAACGGCCGCACAGGAGGCATCATATTACTTCCAGGCAAAAGTATAAATACAGCCTTAATAAATTTCATAAAAACATTGTGTTTACAATGGGAATACATGTCACTCAAACATAATATTCTTCGAGCACTGGGCCTCTATCAAATGAGCACCCTCGAGAACTTCTTCGAAATAGTGCTCGGCAGCCACTCGGCCTATGGCCGAACCTTGCGCCGCAACAGTGGTAGCATCCATCTCCGCCCAGTATGCTTTGACACGGGCAAGGGCCATCTGCGAGCCTTCTATACATGCCAACCTCTTCATCGCATTGATACGTGGCACCGCTCCAAGGAACTGCTGCACTAAGCTGAAATAGCTGTTCGGCTTCGGTTTTTCCGACCACAGATGATCTACGACGGACCTCATGGCGAGTCCGGACAATCTATTGAGTTCGGCCCATTCGGCTAGCTGATCAGTCAAGGGAAACGGACGCTCTTGAACATTAAATTGCGACCAGAACAGCTTGTCCACTTCACAATCTGTTTGATCTCGGAAGTATTCGGCTGCATCGATAGTGCTTGCCGCCAAGTCCATATATGCGTCCGCCGAACTCCACAGCCGATCCAGAGGGGCATACCGCGGATCTCCGAACTTCCTCCGTAGCATAAAGGGCTTCCCAGCTGCAATATCCCCGGCTTCACGCAGCTCCTCCTTCTCCGCCCTCGTAGCAGAGCGGGTGTATTTGGTCACCATCGTGGCCTTTCCAAGGTCCGTCGCCTTCGCTCGGTTTTCTTCTTCAAGGAACTGGCAATGGTCGGCCGTGTCTTTTAACTTTACATCCATTTCGGCCATCTTCTCTTTGGTCTCACCATGCACGGCCTTCTCGGCTATTAAGTCTTCGGTCGCCTTTAAAGCGGCAACATTACTAATTCTTGTTTGTTCCTTGGCTCGGGCAAGTTCCGCCCGAAGGGTCTCCACGGTGGCAGCTCCATCTGCAGTCACAACATATTAAAGATACTGGCTTCACGCTGCTCTTACTATGTGACATTCACCAGAAAATATCACTTACCCTGTGCCTCGTCAAGCCGCTTATGGACAAGCTCGATGTCGGCATCCGCCGCATCCAGTTGTCGCTTTAGTTCGGCAATCTCATGAGTCCGGCCAGCCACCGGAGCTCTAGCCACCTGCACATAAATGCGGTTTGGTTACTACCTGGGACTACGATCCTCTGTTCGCCGCCGTTCTCGACGACAACCAGAGTCTCAGAGGCTACTATCTACACAGGGCACACCTAAAAATGTGCGGTACTATCAAAACGTATATCATTTCATGCACCTCAAAGCCCATTAGTAGACTCATAAAGGCTTCATGGAATCCGCTTTTGGCGGACGAAATTCTTTCCATCATTGTACCCATCAACGTACCGTGTCCTTCTGAGATGGCCGCTCGCTCCAATAGCTCCCTCAGTACGTTCGACCGCATACCAGACGGTGTCGGACTCTTTTGTTTGCTCTCTTTAAGAGCCGGACGCTGGGGACTTCGGGTGACTATAGGATTATCTTCTGGCCTCACCGGATCCGGAGAGGCCCTCCATGACGACACTTCAAGGTCGCCCGCTTCTTGAGAGGGGGAGTCCGGGGGAGGCGTTTCGCTCTCCATCATCTCCGGAAGAAGATCCCCCAAAGACGAGCTCTGTTGAGAAGGGCTAAGATCTGAACTGCAGGATAAACGCTTCGGTTATTTTCCTCAGAGGTAAGGTAGTATATCTCCACTATTGAAGTACTTTTTGATTACTTACCGCTCGTTGGAGGGCTGATCCTCGCGCGGACTTTGTGCGGCAAAAGCACCCTCCGAGGCAGGACCCTCTGGTGGACACTACTTCTCCCGTTTGGAAGCCTTGGTTTCCGGATCTTCAGAGGCAGTCTTCTTCCTTCCCCGAAGCGAGAGAAGGTCAGATTCTTCCCCTTGGTTATCCTCCTTCACGGAGGCGCTCATTCCCTCAGTTGGAATTGGTGGCGATGGGGGCCCGCTTTCAACCTCATTATCCCCCCCCTTTATCTTCCTTTGAGGGCTCCAGGCAAGGTGCTAGCTCGAGCATCTTTTCCAATACCGGATTCTCCAAACCCTCAGGAAGGGGGGCCGAACACCGAATCATCTTCGCCCTTGTTAGCCAGTCCTTGTCAAAGAGCGATTTCTCAGAATGACTTCATGGTAAATGAAAGACGGTGTGTTCGGCTAGAGGATTACTTACTTGGTCGGCGGTATAGTTGCTGCTCAGGCCCACGTCCTCGGTAGTATCCGGACACTCTATTTGGGGTCCGAAGAATGATTTGTACATCTCCTCGTGCGTCAGGCCGAGGAAATTCTGAATAGTGCACGACCCTTCTGGATTGAACTCCCACATGCGGAGGGGCCGGCGTTTGCAAGGCTGGACTCGACGAACTAGCATGACTTGCACCACCGTAACCAGACTGAAATCTCCTTCGAAGAGATCTTGAATGCGGCTCTGCACTATAGGCACGTCCTTGGCTGGACCCCAGCTCAGCCCTCTGCTAATCCATGACATCAGTTGTGGTGGAGGGCCCGAGCGGAAAGCAGGGGCAGCCACCCACTTGGCACTTCTGGGAGCTGTGATGTAAAACCACTCCTGTTGCCATAATACGAACACCTCTGGAAAGGAACCCTTTGGCCATGGAGCTCCACCGATCTTGCTTATTAATGCGCCTCCGCACGCTACATGCTGCCCCTCGACCATCTTCGGCTTCACGTCAAAGGTCTTGAGCCACAGGCCAAAGTGAGGGGTAATGCGGAAGAAGGCCTCACATACGACAATAAATGCCGAGATGTGGAGAAAGGAGTCCGGGGCTAGATCGTGGAAATCTAGCCTGGAATAGAACATCAAACCCCTAACGAAGGGATCCAGAGTGAAGCCTAGACCTCGAAAGAAGTGGGAGATGTACACAACGTTCTCGTTGGGTTCGGGAATAGGGACGACCTGCCCTCGGGCAGGCAGCCGATGCGAAACCTCGGTGGTCAGGTATCTGGCCTCCCTCAACTTCTTTATATCCTCTTCCGTAACGGAGGAGGGCATCCACCGGCCTTGAAGGCTAGATCCGGACATGATTGAAGGTCCGAAGCACCTGACCTGGGCTTGGGGTGTTAGAACTCGAGGCGGGGGAAGGATTCGATGGAGAACGGGAGGGAAAAAGTAAAAGCCTTGTCCCTTTATAAAGAGGGTGAATATCAAGTGTCCTCCTAGTGGTCGTTTGGGACTTGCCCAAAATCTAGGAGTCCTAGGCACGGTTGGGTTACCCACGACCATATTGATGAGAATCCCATAATTAGGGGAACACGATCTCTGCTTTGACAAGACGTGTCAAGAAACCGCCTCACGTTATGTGTGGAGCTGGTTGAAGAAAAACGGTTCGAATAATCACCGAGACATGGCCTGATGTCATGTTGCCAAAGCGTGTCAGCAGATTAAGATTTGTGGAAATATTATTCTCTCTACGGTGGTATGTGGAATTTATTTTGCAGGGTCGGACACTATCCTGGTATTCAAACTCTTATCTGATGTGTTCGGAGGAGGAACCCGCCTTGCAATGCCGAAGACAACACTGCGCGCCGGACTCATCGTCATTGAAGCCTGGTTCAGGGGATACTGAGGGAGTCCTGGATTAGGGGGTCTCCGGACAGCCGGACTATATCCTTTAGCCAGACTGTTGGACTATGAAGATACAAGATTGAAGACTTCGTCTCGTGTCCGGATAGGACTCTACTTGGCGTGGAAGGCAAGCTAGGCAGTACGGATATGGATATCTCCTCCTTTGTAACCGACCTTGTGTAACCCTAGCCCCCTCCGGTGTCTATATAAACCGGAGGGTTTTAGTCCGTAGGACAATCACAACATACAATCATACCATAGGCTAGCTTCTAGGGTTTAGCCTCTCTGATCTCGTGGTAGATCTACTCTTGTAATACCCATATCATCAAGAATAAATCAAGCAGGATGTAGGGTTTTACCTCCATCAAGAGGGCCCGAACCTGGGTAAAACATCATGTCCCCTGCCTCCTGTTACCATCCGCCTAGATGCACAGTTTGGGACCCCCTACCCGAGATCCGCCGGTTTTGACACCGACAATGTTCATAATCAGAGGAGTATTAATATGCATATAGGATCTGAACATATGATCTTCCACCAATTAAACCAACTAGCATCAACTACAAGGAGTAATTAACACTACTAGCAACCCACAGGTACCAATCCTGGACTTGGAGACAAGAATTGGATACAAGAGATGTACTAGGGTTTTGAGAGGATATGGTGCTGGTGAAGATGTTGATGGAGATTGCCCTCTCCCGATGAGAGGAGCGTTGGTGATGACAATGGCGATGATTTCCCCCCTCCCTGAGGGAAGTTTCCCCGGCAGAACAGCTCCGCCAGAGCCCTAGATTGGTTCCGCCAAGGTTCCGCCTCGTGGCGGCAGAGTTTCGTCCAAGAAGATGGCTTATGATTTTTTTCTCATCGAAAGACCTCATATAGCAGAAGATGGTCATCGGAGGGCCACCAGGGGGCCCACGAGGTAGGGGGCGCGCCCAGGGGGTAGGACACGCCCCCACCCTCATGGGCAGGGTGTGGCCCCCCTGGTGAACTTCTTGCGCTCGGTATTTTTTATATATTATGAAAACGTCTTCCGTGAAGTTTCAGGACTTTTGGAGATGTGCAGAATAGGTCTCTAATATTTGCTCCTTTTCCAACCCAGAATCCCAGCTGCCAGCATTCTCCCTCTTTATGGAAACCTTGTAAAATAAGAGAGAATAGGCATAAGTATTGTGACATAATGTGTAATAACAGCCCATAATGCAATAAATATCGATATAAAAGCATGATGCAAAATGGACGTATCACATGCCTAGCTAGAAAGACATTAAACAAAAGCGCTTGTTGGAAGACAATCCAATATTTACCCCTACAACTTTTGTGTGTTAACATGATTAAGCTACTGTAGTAATCATGTTTTATAGCTTTTGTTTCAATAAAGTGCCAAGTAAGACCTTTGGGATGATCTATGGTGATAGCTGATTGATCTTGCTGAAAAACAGAAACTTTTGCGCAATGGAAAACAATTCTCACTTTTAAGAGATGCGTGATAAAATACTGATTCTTTTTTAAGAAGATTAATATACAAATTTACCAGGATGTCCTAATTTTTTCAGAATTTTTGGAGTTACAGAAGTATTCGAGAGTTACAGATTACTACAGACTGTTCTATTTTTGACAGATTCTATTTTCTATGTGTTGTTTGCTTATTTTGATGAATCTATGAGTAGTATCGGAGGGTATGAACCATGAGAAGTTGGAATACAGTAGATATAACACAAATATAAAATTAGAATGAGTTCACAACAGTACCTAAGTGGTGATTTTGCTTTATTATACTAATGGAGCTTACGAGTTTTGTGTTAAGTTTTGTCCCTTTATAAAGAGGGTGAATATCAAGCGTCCTCTTCGTAGCCGTTTGGGACTGGCCTATAATCTAGGAGTCCTAGACACAGTTGGGTTACCCACGACTGTATTGATGAGAATCCCGTAATTAGGGGAACACAATCTCTGCTTTGACAAGACGTGTCAAGAAACCGCCTCGCGTTATGTGTGGAGCTGGTTAAAGAAAAACGGTTCAAATAATCACAGAGCCATGGCATGATGTCATGTTGCCAAAACATGTTAGCAGATTAAGATTTGTGGAAATATTATTTTGTCTACGGTGGTATGTGGAACTTATTTTGCAGGGTCGGACACTATCCTTGTATTCAAATTCTTCTGTGATGTGTTCGGAGGAGGAACCCGCCTTGCAATGCCGAAGACAACACTGCGCGCCGGACTCATCGTCATTGAAGCCTAGTTCAGGGGCTACTGAGGGAGTCCTGGATTAGGGGGTCTCTGGACAGCCAGACTAATATCCTTTGGCCGGACTATTGGACTATGAAGATACAAGATTGAAGACTTCGTCTCGTGTCCGTATGGGACTCTACTTGGCGTGGAAGGCAAGAAATACGGATATGTATATCTCCTCCTTTGTAACCGACCTTGTGTAATCCTAACCCTCTCTGGTGTCTATATAAACCGGAGGGTTTTAGTTCGTAGGACAACATACAATCATACCATAGGCTAGCTACTAGGGTTTAGCCTCTCCGATCTCGTGGTAGATCAACTCTTGTACTACCCATATCATCAAGAATAAATCAAGCAGGACGTAGGGTTTTACCTCCATCAAGACGGCCCGAATCTGGGTAAAACATCATGTTCCCTGCCTCCGGTTACCATCCACCTTAGACGCACAGTTCGGGACCCCGTACCCGAGATCCACCGGTTTTGACACCGACAGGGAGGAAAGTAGAACTTGATGAGGTAACTGTACCTGCTCCCTTATTGGAAAGTAGTTCATCACAGAAATCGGTTCCTGTGACACCTACACTAATAAGTGAGCAAGCTAATGATAATGATCATGAAACCTCAGATCAAGTTACTACCGAACCTCGTAGGTCAACCAGAGTAAGATCCGCACCCGAGTGGTACGGTAATCCTGTTCTGGAAGTCATGTTACTAGACCATGATGAACCTACAAACTATGAAGAAGCGATGGTGAGCCCAGATTCCGCAAAATGGCTTGAGGCCATGAAATCTGAGATGGGATCCATGTATGAGAACAAAGTATGGACTTTGGTTGACTTGCGAGATGATCGGCAAACCATCAAGAATAATTGGATCTTCAAGAAGAAGACTGGCGCTGACGGTAATGTTACTGTCTACAGAGCTCGACTTGTTGCGAAAGGTTTTCGACAAGTTCATGGAGTTGACTACGATGAGACTTTCTCACCCGTAGTAATGCTTAAGTCTGTCTGAATCATGTTAGCAATTGCCGCATTTTATGATTATGAAATTTGGCAAATGGATGTCAAAACTGCATTCCTAAATGGATTTCTAGAAGAAGAGTTGTATATGATGCAACCAGAAGGTTTTTTCGATCCAAAGGGAGCTAACAAAGTGTGTGTCGGCGTTCTGGGAACGGGGGTCCCCAGACTTGCATGCCTACAGCCCACGGCGTGGCTCTGTGAGCAGGCCCGTACGGCCCATCTTCACCAACGAGCACTCAAGACCCTTGCGAGGGGCCAAGCCTCGCGAGGCAGACGACACAAGACCTTCTCAGGAGCTGCCTCACCAGGCTGGCTCGCGAGGGCAGAGAGACCAAGGCAAGACAAACCTCGCGAGGTTCCAATGATGTGAGCCATGACGATCGAGACCAGGCGGGCGCCAGCGCGCATGGTGTCCTTATTTCCTCTTTGGTGCTAAGGAAGCAAGCGCAGGCGCGGAGTACCGAGGCGTCAAGCAAAGGTTTCCATATCAGTGCAGCGAGACCAAGACCAGCAGGACGGTAAGACGGAGGTCACCATGGAGCCCAAGACGGCGTCACCACCAAAGCCTTTGGCAGGCGAAGACTGCTTTTGTCAGGATAAGATGTACTAGATGTCCCCCTTCAAATTGGCCGTTGTTGGCTCCCTTCCCGCTCAATATTTGGGGAGAGGACCAGGGCCTCTATATATAGGATTAGCCACCATAGTAGGCGGCAATTCATCTCGAACGGATCCCACCAAGCACAAGAACACCTCTCCTCGGGAGGTTGTTCTTCCCTTTGTATTGTTCATCCTCAGTCCAAGAGGCAATCCACCACCACCACACTGGAGTAGGGTATTACACCACAACGGTGGCCCGAACCAGTATAAATCTTGTGTCCTTTGTGTTGCAAGTTCGACGAGTTAGCCCTTGAGATCTTAGGAAGCTAGGACGTGAATCGGTAGGGGGAGATCTTCGTGTGAACCCCAGTGTTCGAACATTAAGGGTTTTGCCAGAACCTGAGACCCGACATTTGGCGCGCCAGGTAGGGGTGCGCCAAAGCTTCCCTTCCGTCGCTCCGCGTCCCGTTGTCTCATCGTCTCCATGGCGGACGCTCGCCGCGCTCGCTCTGAGCGCCGGGCTGCCCTCGCCGCCCATGTTGCTCAGACGGCTCCTGAGGGAGTCCTGTATTAGGGGGTCTCCGGACAGCCGGACTATCTCCATTGGCCGGACTGTTAGACTATGAAGATACAAGATTGAAGACTTCGTCTCGTGTCCGGATGGGACTCTACTTGGCATGGAAGGCAAGCTAGGCAATACGTATATGGATATCTCCTCCTTTGTAACCGACCTTGTGTAACCCTAACCCTCTCCGGTGTCTATATAAACCGGAGGGTTGTTAGTCCGTAGGACAACAATCACAAAATACAATCATACCATAGGCTAGGTTCTAGGGTTTAGCCTCTCTGATCTCGTGGTAGATCTACTCTTGTAACACCCATATCATCAATATCAATCAAGCAGGATGTAGGGTTTTACCTCCATCAAGAGGGCCCGAACCTGGGTAAAACTTCGTGTCCCTTGCCTCCTGTTACCATCCGGCCTAGACGCACAGTTCGGGACCCCCTACCCGAGATCCGCCGGTTTTGACACCGACATTGGTGCTTTCATTGAGAGTTCCTCTATGTCGTCGCCGTTAGGCTTGATGGATCCTACTATCATCGGTAGCGATGCGGTCCAGGGTGAGACTTTTCTCCCCGGACAGATCTTTGTATTTGGCGGCTTTGCACTGCGGGCTAATTCGCTTGGCCATTTGGAGCATATTGAAAGCTACGCCCCTGGCCATCAGGTCAGATTTGGAAGTTTGAACTATACGGCCGACATCCGCGGAGATTTGATCTTCGATGAATTCGAGCCACAGCCGGGCGCGCCGCACTGTCTCGATGGGCATGACCTAGCTCTGCCACCGGACGGTACTCCATAGGCCGCGCCCACACCAGCTCCGACCCTTAGCTCGGAGCCAACTGCGCCAATCGAGGACGGGTGGCTAGACACCGCCTCAGGGGCTGCAGTATCGACGGTGATCGAGCCAAACACCAGCATAATCCTCTGCGCAGCCCGTGACTCCAAGGTGCCGGACTCTCTTCCGGACCCCAAACCATCCGTGCCCCTGCCAATCGAATCCGAGTGGGTGCCGATCATGGAATTCACCGTTGCGGATATCTTTCAGCACTCGCCCTTCGGCGATATTCTGAATTCACTAAGGTCTCTCTCTTTGTCAAGAGAGCCCTGGCCAGATTATGGCCAACAGGACTGGGATGCAGACGACGAAGAAATTCGACGCCCACCCACCACCCACTTTGTAGCCACTTTCGATGATTTAACCGACATGCTCGACTTCCACTCCGAAGACATCGACGGTATGGACGACGATGTAGGAGATGAACATGAACCAGCACCTATAGGGCACTGGAAAGCCACCCCGTCGTATGACATATACATGGTGGATACACCCAATGAAGGCAACGGCGACAAGATAGCCGAGGATGACCCCTCCAAGAAGCAACCCAAGCGCCGACGACAGCGGCGCCGCTCTAAGTCCCGCCAAAGCAAAAGTGGTGATACTGGCGCAGGAGATAATAACACTCCGGATAGCGCCGAAAACAACGAAAACCCCCTCCAGCAAGAGTTAGATCAGGAGGATGGAGGTGCCAGCTCTTCGAAGAAAGCGACTGGCGGAGAGGATGAGGATGACAATTACATGCCCCCCTCCGAAGACGAGGCAAGCCTCGGCGATGATGAATTCGCCGTACTGGAGGATCCCGTCGAACAAGAGCACTTCAAGAGCAGGCTTATGGCCACGGCAAATAGCCTAAAGAAAAAGCAACAACAGCTTCAAGCTGATCAAGATCTGCTAGCTGACAAATGGACTGAAGTCCTCGCAGCCGAGGAATATAAACTCGAGCGTCCCTCCAAGAGTTACCCAAGGCGCAGGTTACTACCCCGACTGGAGGAAGAAGCGTATGATATGGCTGACCGGCCACCTCATGGCCGCGATAGAGAGGCATTCCTGCCGAAAGCTCAGCCTCCACCCCAACGCCATCCAAATAAAAAGGCATGGGGAGATACGCCAGACCTGCAAGACATATTGGAGGACAAAGCAAAGCACTCAAGATCGATCTACGGATCACGAGGGCGCACCACTCTACGAGACGGTAAATGTCATGCCGGATACAGTAAAAGCAAATCCGGCCGGGCCGAACATAGCGGGCAGGACCCATACGAGCTGCGTCGCGATATAGCCCAATACAGAGGCGTCGCAGACCCCTTATGCTTCACAGACAAAGTAATGGAACATCAATTCCTAGAAGGTTTCAAACATGTAAACATTGAATCATACGACGGCACAACAGATCCCGCAGTATGGACTGAGGACTTGCTCCTCCACATCCACATGGCCCGCGGTGATGACTTACATGCCATCAAGTACCTCCCACTAAAACTCAAAGGACCAGCACGACATTGGCTTAATAGCTTGCCAACGGACTCCATTAGCTGTTAGGAAGATCTGGACGCATTCCTCGACAACTTTCAGGGCACTTATGTGCGACCACCAGACGCCGATGACTTGAGCCACATAATTCAGCAGCCAGAAGAGTTGGCCAGGCAATTCTGGACTCGGTTCCTTACAAAGAAAAACCAAATCGTCGACTGTCCGGATGCGGAGGCCTTAGCAGCTTTCAAGCACAACATCCGAGACGAGTGGCTAGCCCGACACCTTGGTCAGGAAAAGCCGAAATCTATGGCAGCCCTCACGACGCTCATGACCCGCTTTTGTGCAGGAGAAGACAGCTGGTTGGCTCGCAGTAACAACATATCAAAGAACCATGGTACCTCAAATACCAATGACGGCAACAGCAGGTCGCGTCGCAACAAGCATAAGCGCCGCATTAACGGCGAAAGTACTAAGGATACGGCAGTCAACGCCGGATTCAAAGGCTCTCAACTCGGTCAGCGGAAAAAGCCATTCAAACAAAGTATGCCGGGTCCGTCCAGCTTGGACCGTATACTCGATCGCTCATGCCAAATACACGGCACCCCAGACAAGCCAGCCAATCACACCAACATGGATTGTTGGGTGTTCAAGCAGGCCGGCAAGCTAATCGCCGAAAACAAGGACAAGGGGCCGCATAGCAATGACGAGGAAG
This sequence comes from Triticum aestivum, assembly GCF_018294505.1. Taxonomy (NCBI): domain Eukaryota; kingdom Viridiplantae; phylum Streptophyta; class Magnoliopsida; order Poales; family Poaceae; genus Triticum; species Triticum aestivum. The sequence continues at coordinate 205,071,765 of NC_057797.1, forward strand.
AACCCCAGCAGCCGCACACTAGAGGACAGAAAAGGTTTCCCCCGCAAGTGCAGACGGTGAACATGATATACGCAACCCACATCCCCAAGAGGGAGCGGAAGCGTGCGCTCAGGGACGTATATGCGTTGGAGCCAGTCACCCTAAAGTTCAACCCTTGGTCCTCTTGTCCGATCACCTTCGATCGTAGGGACCACCCCACTAGTATCCATCACAGCGGATTCGCCGCACTGGTCCTAGACCCAATCATCGACGGATTCACCTCACTCGAGTCCTTATGGACAGCGGCAGTAGCCTGAACCTGCTTTATCAGGACACAATGCGCAAAATGGGTATAGACCCTTCAAGGATCAAACCCACAAAGATGACCTTTAAAGGCGTCATTCCAGGCGTAGAGGCCCACTTCACAGGCTCAATTACACTGGAAGTGGTCTTCGGATCCCCGGATAACTTCCGAAGCGAAGAGTTAATCTTCGATATTGTCCCGTTCCGCAGTGGTTATCACGCACTGCTCGGACGAACCACATTCGCTAGATTCAATGCGGTACCACATTATGCATACCTCAAGCTCAAGATGCCAGGACCTCGCGGAGTTATTACAGTCAATGGAAACACAGAGCGCACTCTTCGAACAGAGGACCACACCGCAGCCCTCGCAGCAGAAGCGCAAAGTAGCCTCTCAAGGCAATCTACCAATTTGGCGTTTCAAAGCCCGGACACCTTCAAGCGCACTCGGGGCAATTGGCAAATAGACCGCCTGGCGCGATCTGAGCTCGCGTAGCAATACGACGGCCACCCCAATCCCAGCCCAACGACGTTGTTCGTGCCGTGCGTACATCATTACGCATTAAAAATACCATGGGCACAGATGGGGAGGGGGAGACACAACTACGGCACGTCCCAAAACGCAGCCTAAACCGCGCCAGGGGCTTCCCGTTTGGTTATTTTTCTTTTTCTTTCAGGACTTCAATCTCTGGAAACACTGTCCGGCAGCTCTATTGCCGAACACATGATACAGCAACCAAGGAGGTTGACGACTACGGAATTCCCAGGTGGATTACAGATTTCACATAATTCCTCAGCTCGCCCTTGGAAGGGACATGGTCCTACTCTTTTGCTCATTACACTATCTGTATCACTCTGCTTTAATGCAATTTTTTAATATACAATGCATGACATTATGATTATTATCGCACTTTTGTTATATGTATACATATCTATGTGTTCATTAATGACGCCTAGCAACCGTACACTCTGGTACGACCAATGCACCAGGGGCTTACGTACCCGCAATATGGTGTAAAAAGTCCGAACACTTTCACAAGTGCGGCACCCCGAACTTATAGCATTATATGCATCAGCTCCGAATCATCTCTTTGGTCAAATGTTGGGTTTGCCCGGCTCCTATGTTTTGGTACCTTACGTTCCGCTCTATTGGCTAAGGTAGTACTAGGAGAACTACTGCGATTGTGCCCCGGTTCTGCCGGGCCAAGCACCTCAGTAGAGAAAGCTAAAACTAACTATCATGATAAGGCGAGAGACTGGTCGCTGTTCGGCGAGGTTTTTCGAGTCCCTAAAGACTTATGCCGCTTAGGGTGAGGGGCCGGCTCTGTCCGGCTTACAGGCGTGTATCGCGCCCCGAATTCGGCCTTTCAAATACCAGGGGCTTCACCGAAATTTAAAATTATAGAATTCTATGGCTAAGTGAGAGTGATAAAGCATTATTAGTCCGGTTGCCTTGTTCGTTGTGCTGAGCACCTCCCTCGAAGGACCCAAACATGGGAACAAGAATGCTCAGGTTTATCCCAAACACCCCGGCACTCGTGGCATGGGGGCAGAAGCCGAGGACTAGCCATCTCTCAGATTGGATAAACAGCCAAACAGAAGGTAATATTTTAAATTCACACAAGCGTTGCATACCGCATATGAAACAAGTTTTCATTACACAGGATAAAAAACGAGGAAGTCTCATTCAAATATTACATTTTGTGAACACTCATCCGTGATAAGACGGGCGCCTGGCAGAACACCCTCGTAGTACATCTCGAGGTGGTGGTGCTCCTTGCCCTCCGGCGGCCCCTCCTTGATAAGCTTCACGGCGTCTAGCTTGACCCACTGCATTTTCACACGGGCGAAGGCCCGGCGTGCACCTTCAATGCAGACGGATCGCTTGACGACCTCCAGCCATGGCAGACATCCACAAGCCACCTCACCAGGCCGAAGAAGCTGTTTGGAAGGGTGTCGCCAGGCCACAACCGGACTATGAAGCCCTTCATGGCCTGATCGGCCGCCTTGTGTAGCTCGGCCATCTGCTTCAGCTGGTCGCTCATTGGCACCGAATGTTCAGCCTCAGCATACTGAGACCAGAACAGCTTCTCCGTCGAGCTTCCGTCCTCGGCCTGGTAGAATAGTGCGGCATCGGACACACTGCGGGGCAAATCTGCGAATGCTCCTGAAGAGCTCCGGATTCAGGTAAGTAATCAGTAATTCACCCTTGCATGCTTGCTTTGCATATAGAAAGCCTTACCCGCCGCTATCTTCTTCATCGCGTCAATCTCCTGAAGGGCCTTCTGGGCCTCGGCCTTGGCACTCTTCGCACTCTCACGGGCCGCGGTAAGCTCAGACTCTCTCGTCTTCAAGTCAAGCTCCAACGCATCGTGCTTCGTCACGAGCGCTTGGAGCTCTTGCTGCACCTCGCCCACTCGAGCCTCGTGCCTCTGTCGCTCGGTGCGCTCCTGGGCCGCCTTTTCTTCGGCCTGGGACATCGCTTGCTTCAGGGTCACCGCCTCGGTCGTGGCCCCTGGCAAACATACAATGATCCTGTCATTTAGCAATCGCGTCCTTTTTTTCTCATCTACAGACGGGGTATTACTTACCCTTGTTCTCCTCGATCTGCCTCTTAGCAAGGCCGAGCTCTTTCTGGGACCCCTCGAGGGCCACCTTCAGCACGGCGACCTCCGCAGTTAGTGCGGCGGGCGCCAGCAGCGAAGCCTGCATATGCATATTGACATACTTATATTAGACTCCTGCGATATTATTTGATCCTCTATTCGGCTTTTCTTTGTGAACACCGAACACAGCATCAGGGGCTACTGTCTATGCGGTAACACTTCTACTACATTTTAAAATACTTACCTCGAAGCCTGTTAGAAGGCTAGTACAGGCTTCAGTCAATCCGCTCTTCGCGGACTGAACCTTCTGGATCACCGCACTCATGATAGTGCGGTGCTCCTCCTCGATGGAAGCGCTGCGAAGTGCTTCCAACATAGTGTCCGGCGCCTCTGGGTGGACAGAGGTCACCAGCACTGGTGTCTCACCCTCCTTAGAAGGGGACCGCCTGCCCGAGCTCGGATCCGTTGGAGGGTCCGGCGCGGTGTTCGGCTGAGCGCCGAACTCGGAGCTTCCGGGGACCCCATCCCCTCGGCTCCCAGAGTCCGGAAGGTCGCCTTGAGGCGCCTCCAGGACTGTCCCCCCCTCCCGATCCGGTGCCTCTTGAGACAGCACCTCGGTGTCGTTGCCCGGATGAGGGGAGGTGGCCATCGGGACTGGATCGCTATCCATGTCCGACGCGCCCAGGGAGCCGTCCGAGGATACCTCGATATTGGCTCGGGGCGGCCTGCACAATTGAGTTCGGCGTTAGGGAAAGCAATGCGACAAAGGAATCATGTGGGTTACTTTGGTATCCAAATACTTACGATCTCCCCTGGGGCTTGCCCCTGGGCAACCACTCGTCTTCACTTTCGTCGGCGGCAGTGGAGCTGTCCGAAAGGAGCGTCCTTCCCTTCTTGGACCCTTCGGCCTCCCCAGTTGGGGCGGCCTTCCTTTTCTTGTCTCCCCAGTCGGTGGGGGAGCTTCCTCTTCCTCTTCCTCGTATTCGGGGGAAGAGTGCACCGCAGAGTCATCGGACGGTGAGTCCGACGACGCCTGGCATTAGGAACTCTTTCGAGCTCCCTTGGCCTTCTTGGTCTTCTCTGGCACCTTATAAGGGGCCGGAGTCAGCATCTTTGTCAGAAGAGCGTCTGCGGGGCCTTCGGGCAAGGGAGCCGGACAATCGATCTGTCCGGCCATCTTCTGCCAGTCCTGTCAAAATTACTGGAGTTTAGATCCCGCATAAAGCCAATCTATACATATAAAACAAATATCCTGTAAGAGGTAAAACAACTTACCGCACTAGCGTGGCGCTTCGCGCTGAATCCGCGATCCTTAGTAATGGGGGGAGGGACCGCGGCTCCCTTGAACAGCACCCTCCAGGCATCTTCATGAGTCGTGTCAAAGAGCCTGTTCAGAGTTCGCTGCTGCGCCGGATTGAACTCCCACAAGGTAAACTCCCGTTGTTGGCACGGGAGTATCCGGCGAACGAGCATAACCTGGACTATGTTGACAAGCTTGAGCTTCTTATCCACCATGTTCTAAATACATGACTGGAGTCCGGTCATCTCTTTTGAATTACCCCAGGATAGGCCCTTCTCTTTCCAGGACGTGAGCCGCATGGGGATGCCAGATCGGAACTCGGGGGCCGCTACCCATGCGGGGTCGCGCGGCTCGGTGATATAGAACCACCCCGATTGCCACCCCTTTATGGTGTCCATGAAGGTGCCCTAGAGCCATGTGATGTTGGGCATCTTGCCCACCATGGCGCCTCCTCACTCCGCCTGGCGGCCGCTCACTACCTTCGGCTTGACATTGAAGGTCTTCAGCCATAAGTCGAAGTGGAGCTTGATGCGGAGGAAGGCCTCGCACACGACGATAAACACCGAGATGTTGAGGATGAAGTTCGGGGCCAGATCGTGGAAATCCAGGCCGTAATAAAACATGAGCCCCCGGACGAAGGGATGGAGAGGAAATCCCAGTCCGCGGAGGAAATGAGTGAGGAATACCACCCTCTCATGGGGCTCGGGGATGGGGATGAGCTGACCATCATCTGGGAGCCGATGCGCGATGTCGTCGTGCAGGTATCCGGCTCTCCTCAGTTTCTTGGCGTCTCCCTCCGTGACGGAGGAGACCATCCACTTGCCTCCCGCTTCGGACATGGTTGGAGAAGGTTGAGGTGGAAGTGAGAACTTGAGCGCTAGAGCTCGAGTATGCGGGAGCGGATGAGCAGAGGAGGAAGAAGGCGTGGATAGAAAGGTGAATCCTTATCCCTTTATATGGGTGGACAAAATTAAACATCCCCACTTGCCTAGTAAAACTCACTTATCCCCCAAGCGCCGCAATTGATGGCGTGGTGGGGTTACCCACGCCCGTATTGATGAGAATCCCGTCATAGGGGGACACGAGCTCTGCTTTGACAAGACGTGTCGAAAAACTGCTTCGCGTTATGTGCGGGGCTGGTTAAGAGAAACGGTTCGAATAATCACCGGGCCACGACGTAACGCCATGTTGCCAAAACAAGCTAGTGGATTAGATTTGCGAAAGCATTATTCTCTCTATGGTGGAATGTGGAACTTATTTTGCAGGGTCGGACACTATCCTCGTATTCAAATTCTTCTGTGATGTATTCAGAGAAGGAACCCGCCTTGCAATGCCGAAGACAACTGCGCGCCAGACTCATCGTCATTGAAGCCTGTTTCAGGGGCTACTGAGGGAGTCCTGTATTAGGGGGTCTCTGGACAGCCAGACTATCTCCATTGGCCGTACTATTAGACTATGAAGATACAAGATTGAAGACTTCGTCTCGTGTCCGGATGGGACTCTACTTGGCGTGGAAGGCAAGCTAGGCAATACGTATATGGATATCTCCTCCTTTGTAACCGACCTTGTGTAACCCTAACCCTCTCCGGTGTCTATATAAATCGGAGGGTTGTTACTGCATAGGACAACAATCACAACATACAATCATACCGTAGGCTAGCTTCTAGGGTTTAGCATCTCTGATCTCGTGGTAGATCTACTCTTGTAACACCCATATCATCAATATCAATCAAGCAGGACATAGGGTTTTACCTCCATCAAGAGGGCCTGAACCTGGGTAAAACTTCATGTCCCTTGCCTCCTGTTACCATCTGGCCTAGACGCATAGTTCGGGACCCCCTACCCGAGATCCGCCGGTTTTGACACCGACAGCTCCCGTCGGCGGGCCACCCCATCGTTCACCGTCACCTGCCGCCAACGCCGCCACTGGCCCGGCAGAGAACGAGCAGCAAGCATCCTCGTTGCACCCCTCAGTGCAGCGGGACGGCCGCACCGCCACTCCATCGCTGACCCCGGCCGGTTCGTCATCCCACGCTCGTCGTGCTCCCGTGGACGCGCAGGCCGCTCTGTGCATGGCGCACGAGCTCCTGCGCTACCACCCCATTGACGACCTCTACAAGGACTGGCTTGACCTCATCACCGAGCTCATCAGCGCCACAGGGGGCTCCCCTGCGCCGTCCCTCTCGCTGCCTCGCCCTCCGCCAACCGCGGGCGGCGTGGCCCATGGAGCGCCTCCACCACCTCTGCCCCAAGATGGAGTCTTGGCGCCCAGGCGTGCGGCCCCACGGCGCGACCTGCCGCGTCCGGAGCCTGCTGATACGTCTCCGTCGTATCTATAATTTTTGATTGTTCCATGCCAATATTCTACAACTTTCATATACTTTTGGCAACTACTTATACTATTTCTGGCACTAACATATTGATCCAGTGCCCAGTGCCAGTTCCTGTTTGTTGCATGTTTTTTGTTTCGCAGAATATCCATATCAAACAGAGTCCAAACGGGATAAAAATTGACGGAGATTTTGTGGAATATATGTGATTTTTAGGAAGATAAATCCACGCGAGACGATGCTCGAGGGGGCCACAAGGCAGGGGGCGCGCCCCGGGGGGGCAGGCGCGCAATGGGCCCTCGTGGCCACCCCGTAAGCCAGTTGATGCCCTTCTTTCGCTGCAACAAAGCTAATATCAGGATATAGATTGTGTTAAAATTTCAGCCCAATCGGAGTTACAGATCTCCGGGAATATAAGAAACGGTGAAAGGGTAGAATCTGGGAACGCAGAAATAGAGAGAGACAGAGAGACGGATCCAAACTCGGAGGGGCTCTCGCCCCTCCCACGCCATGGAGGCCATGGACCAGAGGGGAAACCCTTCTCCCATCTAGGGAGGAGGTCAAGATAGAAGAATAAGGAGGGGGCTCTCTCCCCCTCGCTTCCGGTGGCACCGGAGTGCCGCCGGGGGCCATCATCATCACCGCAATCTTCACCAAGAACTTCACCTCCATCATCACCAACTCTTCCCCCCTCTATGCAGCGGTGTAACCCCTCTTTTACCCGTTGTAATCTCTACTTAAACATGGTGCTCAACGCTATATATTATTTCCTAATGATGTATGGCTATCCAATGATGTTTGAGTAGATCTGTTTTGTCCTATGGGTTATTTGATGATTGTGATTGGTTTGAGTTGCATGTTTTATTATTGGTGTTGTCCTATGGTGCTCTCTGTGTCGTGCATGCATGAGGGATTTCCGCTGTAGGGTTTGCAATATGTTCATGATTTGCTTATGGTGGGTGGCGTGAGTGACAGAAGCACACACCCGAGTTAGTAGGTTGTTTGTGTATGGGATAAAGAGGACTTGATACTTTAATGCTATGGTTGGGTTTTACCTTAATGATCTTTAGTAGTTGCGGATGCTTTCTAGAGTTCCAATCATAAGTGCATATGATCCAAGTAGAGAAAGTATATTAGCTTATGCCTCTCCCTCAAATAAAATTGCAATAATGATTACCGGTCTGGTTGTCGGTTGCCTAGGGAAAAATAACTTTCTCGTAATAAAAATCTCTCTACTAAAACTAATTTAGTTGTGTCTTTATCTAAACAACCCCTACTTTTTATTTACGTGCTCTTTATTATCTTGCAAACCTATCCAAAAAACACCTACAAAGTACTTCTAGTTTCAACTTGTTCTAGGTAAAGCGAACGCTAAGCGTGCGTAGAGTTGTAGCGGTGGTCGATAGAACTTGAGGGAATATTTGTTCTACCTTTAGCTCTTCATTGGGTTCGACACTCTTACTTATCAAAAAATATTGCGATCCCCTATACTTGTGGGTTATCAAGACCTTTTTCTGGCGTCGTGGCCAGGGAGCAATAGCATGGGGTGAATATTCTCGTGTGTGCTTGTTTGCTTTATCACTAAGTAATTTTTATTTTCTTTTCTTATTTGTTCTTTATCTTTAGTTATGGATATGGAACACGAAATACCAAAAAAAATTAGGTGTACTTGCTGCTCATGGAGATGAGGAACCTCCTAAAACCCTCGATGCTCGTTATGTGACAGATATTATGTACTACTTTGATAATCCAGAGAAAACCCCATTCAATTTGGTAATGGGAGACACATTGGATCAACATGAATACTTTAGGGATTATCGCTTGACTCAAAAGGGGAAACTATTATGGGATCAAATTTATATGTTGAAATGGTATGCTAGGCAACTATGCTTGAGATATGATTATACTTGTTGCTCTAGGATGAAGGCTCCACACCTTCCCTTTTTATGCAAATTTAATGATAATGAAACTGTGGCTTCTTATGCTAGAGGTATATATGACTATTATGATGTGGAACAAATAGAAGAATTTGTTGCTTTTATGGGTGCTTATGAAATTGAATCTATGTTCAAAGAATATGAAAATATCTATGATGCTGTCTACAGACCTGAAATTTTAGCTATCCTTAAATATTGTTATGAGAATTATGAATACAATTCTGATATTGATGCGTTTATTGAGAAAGTCTCCTCTATCCCAGAAGAGACTAGTATTTTGCAGGAATCTATGGAAGAAGAAATTAATGAAACTGTGAGCTCATTGGATGAAAAAGATGAGGAGGAGAGCGGAGAACAAAAGGAGGAAGAGCGGATTGATCACCCGTTCCCACCTTCTAATGAGAGTAACTCTTCAACTCATACATTGTTTAATTTCCCTTCATGCTTACCGAAGGATGAATTCTATGATAATTGCTATGATCCCGTTGATTCTTTTGAAATATCCCTTTTCGATGATGCTTGCTATGCTTGTGGTCAAGATGCCAATATGAATTATGCTTATGGAGATGAACTTGCTATAGTTCCTTATGTTAAACATGAAATTGTTGCTATTGCACCCACGCATGATAGTCCTATTATCTTTTTGAATTCTCCCAACTACACTATATCGGAGAAGTTTGCACTTATTAAGGATTATATTGGTGGGTTTGCTTTTACCGTTACACATGATAATTTTGATGAATATAATATGCATGTGCTTGCTGCTCCTACTTGCAATTATTATGATAGAGGAACTATATCTCCACCTCTCTATGTTTCCAACACGATAAAATTGCAAGAAACTGCTTATACTATGCATTGGCATTTACTATGTGTGCATGAATTGTTCTTTTATGAAATGCCGATGCACAGGAAGAGAGTTAGACTTCGTCATTACATGATATATGTTGCTTTGTGCTCACTACTAAATTACAAATCATTGCTAATTAAAATTGGATTTGATATACCTTGGGATCCGGGTGGATCCAATACTTGAGCACTATATGCCTAGCTTAATGGCTTTAAAGAAAGTGCCGCCAGGGAGACAACCCGTAAGTTTTATATAGTCATTTATTTCTGTTGAGTGCTTTCATATTAGTTTAAAAACAACAAAAATAAAGAGGGGAAACCAAAACTTTTTCAAAAAGAAAAGCGAAAGTGAGAGAGACAAGCATTGTTGAAGTGGGAGCTAGCCTTGAACTTTGTTCATGCTCACGGAAACTTTGTGAATCTTGATTACAGAAACTTTTCAACAAAGATGATTATCCCCTTGTAAAATTCCATTGTATTATAAAAATAATGTGCCAGGATTTGCCTTTAGGATGTTTACAATGCTTGTTGGTTTTTGCGGTGCAGGACAGAAATTTTGACTATAATGCGCGATTTTACGTTTTTTATTGGAACGTCAAATGGTTCTGATTCTTTTTGCACTGTATTTCTATACAAATGTTTTATTTGTCCTAATTTTGGTAGAATTTTTGGAGTACCCGAGGTATGGTGAATGTTCAGATTATTACAGACTGTTCTGTTTTAGACAGATTCTGTTTTTGATGCATAGTTTGCTTGTTTTGATGAAACTATCAATTTATATCAGTGGATTAAGCCATGAAGAAGTTATATTACAGTAGACACAATGCAAAAACAAAATATGAATTGGTTTGCAACAGTACTTAGAGTAGTGATTTGCTTTATTATACTAACGGATCTTACCGAGTTTTCTGTTGAAGTTTTGTGTGGATGAAGTGTTCGATGATCGAGAAGGTCTCGATGTGAGAAGAAGGAAGAGAGGAAAGAGCTAAAGCTTGGGGATGCCCGAGGCACCCCAAGTAAATATTCAAGGAGACTCAAGCGTCTAAGCTTGGGGATGCCCCGGAAGGCATCCCCTCTTTCTTCAACAAGTATCGGTATGTTTTCGGATTCGTTTCGTTTATGCGATATGTGCAATCTTGGAGCGTCTTTTGCATTTAGTTTTCATTTTTCTTTTATGCACCATGCTGGTATGAGGTAGTCCTTGGTTGATTTATAGAATGCTCATTGCACTTCACTTATATCTTTTGAGTATGGCTTTATAGAATGCTTGATGTGCTTCACTAATATCATTTGAAGTTTGGATTGCCTATTTCTCTTTACATAGAAAACCGCCATTTGTAGAATGCTCTTTTGCTTCACTTATATTTGTTAGAGCGTGGGCATATCTTTTGTGGAAAGATTTAAACTCTCTTGCTTCACTTATATCTATTTAGAGAGATGACAGGAACTGGTCATTCACATGGTTAGTCATAAAAGCCTACATAAAACTTGTAGATCACTGAATATGATATGTTTGATTCCTTGCAATAGTTTTGCGATATAAAGATGGTGATATTAGATTCATGCTAGTGGGTAGTTGTGGATTGTAGAAATACTTGTGTTGAAGTTTGTGATTCCCGTAGCATGCACGTATGGTGAACCGTTATGTGGTGAAGTCGGAGCATGATTTATTTATTGATTGTCTTCCTTATAAGTGGCGGTCGGGGACGAGCGATGGTCATTTCCTACCAATCTATCCCCCTAGGAGCATGCGTGTAGTACTTTGTTTCGATAGCTAATAGACTTTTGCAATAAGTATGTGAGTTCTTTATGACTAATGTTGAGTCCATGGATTATACGCGCTCTCACCCTTCCACCATTGCTAGCCTCTCTAGTACCGCGCAACTTTCGCCGGTACCATAAACCCACCATATACCTTCCTCAAAACAGCCACCATACCTACCTATCATGGCGTTTCCATAGCCATTCTGACATATATTGATATGCAACTTCCATCATCATCATATACATGACTTGAGCATCATTGTCATATTGCTTTGCATGATCGTAAGATAGCTAGCATGATGTTTTCATGGCTAGTCCATTTTTTGTTGTCATTGCTACGCTAGATCATTGCACATCCCGGTACACCGCCGGAAACATTCATATAGAGTCATATCTCTGTTCTAGTATCAAGTTGTAAGTAAATAAAAGTGTGATGATCATCATTATTAGAGCATTGCCCCGGTGAGGAAAGGATGATGGACACTACGATTCCCCCACAAGTCGGGATGAGACTCCGGATGAAAAAATAAGTAAGTAAAAAAATAGAAAGGCCAAAAAAAGGGGAGGCCCAAAAAACAAAAAAATGAGAGAAAAAGAGAGAAGGGGCAATGTTACTATCCTTTTACCACACTTGTGCTTTAGAGTAGCACCATGTTCTTCATATAGAGAGAGTCTTGAGTTATCACTTCCATATACTAGTGGGAATTTTCATTATAGAACTTGTCTTGTATATTCCGATGATGGGCTTCCTCAAACGCCCGAGGTCTTCATGAGCAAGCAAGTTGGATGCAAACCCACTTAGTTTTCAGTCTGAGCTTTCATACACTTATAGCTCTTAGTGCATACATTGCATGGCAATCCCAACTCACTCACATTGATATCTATTGATGGGCATCTCCATAGCCCGTTGATACGCCTAGTTGATGTGAGACTATCTTCTCCTTTTTGTCTTCTCCACAACCACCATTCTATTCCACCTATAGTGCTATGTCCATGGCTCACGCTCATGTATTGCGTGAAAGTTTAAAAGGTTTGAGAACATCAAAAGTATGAAACAATTGCTTGGCTTGTCATCGGGGTTGTGCATGATGTGAATATTTTGTGTGGTGAAGATGGAGCATAGCCAGACTATATGATTTTGTAGGGATAACTTTCTTTGGCCATGTTATTTTGAAAAGACATGATTGCTTTATTAGTAGGCTTGAAGTATTATTGTTTTTATGTCAAATGATAGACTATTGCTTTGAATCACTCGTATCTTAATATTCATGCCATGATTAGATTATGTGATCAAGATTATGCTAGGTAGCATTCCACACCAAAAATTATCTTTTTTATCATTTACCTATTCGAGGACGAGCAGGAATTAACCTAGGGAATGCTGATACGTCTCCGTCGTGTCTATAATTTTTTATTGTTCCATGCCAATATTCTACAACTTTCATATACTTTTGTCAACTTTTTATACTATTTTTGGGACTAACATATTGATCCAGTGCCCAGTGCCAGTTCCTGTTTGTTGCATGTTTTTTGTTTCGCAGAATATCCATATCAAACAGAGTCCAAACAGGACAAAAACTGACGGAGATTTTTTTGGAATATATGTGATTATTGGGAAGAAAAACCCATGCGAGACGGTGCTTGAGGGGGCCACGGGGCAGGGGGCCCGCCCTGGGCCCGCTTGGCCATCCCGTAAGGAGGTTGATGCCCTTCTTTCGCTGCAAGAAAGCTAATATCCGGATAGAGATCGTGTTAAAATTTCAGCCCAATCGGAGTTACGGATCTTCGGGAATATAAGAAACGGTGAAAGGGTAGAATCTGGGAATGCAGAAACAAAGAGAGACAGATCCAATCTCGGACGGGCTCTCGCCCCTCCCACGCCATGGAGGCCATGGACCAGAAGGGAAACCATTCTCCCATCTAGGGAGGAGATGAAGGAAGAAGAAGAAGCAGGGGGTCTCTCTGTAACGCCCGGATAATAAAGCTACAGTAACCTCTGCTAATGATGCCTCGTCACCACTCTTACTGTTGTAAACCTCGCGATGATTCAATCCCATTCGAATTCAAATTTCAAAATCAAAGCAAACAATAAAAGTTTTTCAAAATTTAAAACAAAAGTGTTCGGGAGATGCCATATTTTACATAGGTCAATATGGTGTAATAAACACAATTTTATAAACTGCCTAAGTATTTTAAAATAAATAAAGACAGAAAAGGAAAATAAATAAAAGAAAGAAACTAACAAAAAAAAGAGAAGAAAGAGGGAACCCCCTCCCACGGCCTACTGGCCCAGTTGGCCGGCCCCTTCGGGCGCAGGCCCAACCGGCCTTCCCCCCCTCCCCTTATCCATTCCCCCCCCCAAACCCTAACCCACCCGATCCCCACTCCCCCCCCACTCGCCCCACCCCGCTCGCCCCCCTCGCTCCCTCCCTCGATCTGAATC
>NC_057797.1:205085780-205094771 GCF_018294505.1 Triticum aestivum
CGCCCCTGGCCTCGCCGTCCCGCTATGGTGGCCGCGCCTCGCGCCACCGCGTCACCTCGCCGCTGACCCCGCGCCGCCCCTCGAAGCTTGCCGCCGGAGCCAGCCGCTCCTTCTGGCCGCTCCTGCCGCTGTACCTGCCGCCACCGCCGCTGCTTAGCACCGCCTCGCCTCCACTGCTGCCCGTCGCCGCCTCCCTGCCGCTAGCCCAGCGCCCGTTCGGGCGACAGCCGTCGCCCCAGCGCCCAAAACCCGTTAAGGCCCCCTGTGCCTATGACGGGGGGGCCCCACCGCCCCAGAACGTTTTATTTAAAAAAAAGAAAAAAAAGAGAATTAAAAAATATATAATAATAATTAATTAATTAATTAATTAATTAATTAAGGAACTAATTAAGTTAATTAATTATAATTAGATTAACCTAATCACTAATTAACCTAATTAACTGTTAGTTAATTAAAACAGAGTATGGCGAACGGGACCCACCTGTCAGGTTGACCTGGTCAACTGCTGATGTCATGCTGACATCATGATGACGTCAGCAGACACTATTCTGGATAATGTTGATTAAATTAATTAAATAAATCCTAAAAATAAACCGTAGCTCGGATGGAAAAACTTTGTACATGAAAGTTGCTCAGAACGACGAGACAAATTCGGATACGCAGCCCATTCGTCCGCCACGCATCCCTAACCTATCATACTCGCAACTTTCACCCTCCGGTTCACCGATGCGAAATGTGAAACACCAGGGATACTTTCCCGGATGTTTTCCCCCTTCACCGGTATCACCTCATACCGCGATAGGGCACCTCTAACGCCGTTACTTGTCATGTCATGCATCACTATGCATATGCTTGCATTATATTTATTGTTTCTTCCCCCTCTTCTCTCGCTAGACACCGAGACCGACGCCGCTGCTACCCAGTACGACTACGGTGTTGACGACCCCTCTCTCTTGCCAGAGCAACCAGGCAAGCCCCCCCCCTTTGATCACTAGATATCGCCTACTCTTCTCTATACTGCTTGCATTAGAGTAGTGTAGCATGTTACTGCTTTCCGTTATTCCTATCCTTATGCATAGCCTGTCCTTGCTACTACTGTTGTTACCATTACCTGCTATCCTACTGCTTAGTTTAGGATGCTAGTTTATCATCAGTGGCCCTACATTCTTATCCGTCTGCCATGCTATACTATCGGGCCGAGATCACTCGGGAGGTGATCACGGGTATATACTATATACTTCATACATGATACAAGTGGTGACTAAAGTCGGGTCAGCTTGTGGAGCACCCGCGAGTAATTCACGGATTGGGGGCTGAAAGGACCTTTGTCCCAACGGCCCTCTGTGTGGATCTTTGTGGTGAAGCGACAGGGCAGGTTCAGACCACCTAGGAGAGAGGTGGGCCTGGCCCTGGTCGGCGTTCACGGATATTTAACACGTTTAACGAGATCTTGGTATTTGATCTGATTCTGGCCATTTGGTCTATACGCACTAACCATCTACGCGGGAGTAGTTATGGGTATCCCGGCGTCGTGGTATCAGCCGAAGCCTTCGTGACGTCAGCGACTGAGTGGCGCGCGCCGGATTGGACTGGAAGGCCACTAGGCTAGGTCTGCTTTTGGCCGCGTTCGCAACATGCAGGTGTGCTAAGGGCGATGGGCCCAGACCCCTGGGCGCTTAGGTTTAGACCGGCGTGCTGACCTCTCTGTTGGTCTAGGTGGGGCTGCGACGTGTTGATCTTCCGAGGCCGGGCATGACCCAGGAAAGTGTGTCCGGCCAAATGGGATCGAGCGTGTTGGGGTATGTGGTGCACCCCTGCAGGGAAGTTAATCTATTCGAATAGCCGTGATCTTCGGTAACAGGACGATTTGGAGTTGTACCTTGACCTTATGACAACTAGAACCGGATACTTAATAAAACACACCCTTCCAAGTGCCAGATACAACCGGTGGTCTCTCTCTCACAGGGCGACGAGGGGAGGATCATCGGTTAGGATTATGCTATGCGATGCTACTTGGAGGACTTCAGTCTACTCTCTTCTACATGCTGCAAGACGGAGGCTGCCAGAAGCGTAGTCTTCGAAAGGACTAGCTATCCCCCCTTATTCCGGCTTTCTGCAGTTCAGTCCACATATGAAACCCTTATTCCATTTGATACCAATGCATACATATGTAGTATAGTTCCTTGCTTGCGAGTACTTTGGATGAGTACTCACGGTTGCTTTCTCCCTCTTTTCCCCCTATCCCTTCTACCTGGTTGACGCAACCAGATGTTGGAGCCCAGGAGCCAGACGCCACCGTCGACGACGACCCCAACTACACCGGAGGTTCCTACTACTACGTGATGCCCGCTGACGACGACCAGGAGTAGTTAGGAGGATCCCAGGCAGGAGGCCTGCGTCTCTTTCGATCTGTATCCCAGTTTGTGCTAGCCTTCTTAAGGCAAACTTGTTTAACTTATGTCTGTACTCAGATATTGTTGCTTCCGCTGACTCGTCTATGATCGAGCTCTTGTATTCGAGCCCTCGAGGCCCCTGGCTTGTAATATGATGCTTGTATGACTTATTTTATTTGTAGAGTTGTGTTGTGATATCTTTCCGTGAGTCCCTGATCTTGATCGTACACGTTTGCGTGTATGATTAGTGTACGGTCAAATCGGGGGTGTCACAAGTTGGTATCAGAGCCGACTGCCTGTAGGAACCCCCCTTCCACACTCCTTGGCCGAAGTCGAGTCTAGACATTGCAAAAACTTTTACTAACTTGGCTGTGTGCCTTACGGGCCCACGTCGCCATCGGGTGGTACTAGGATCTTTTACTCCTCGACCTTTACTCTGGGACTCTGAACTCTCTTCTACTCGGGTTAAACGAATTTACTAACTCAGACACTAGGATCCCGTTACGACATTCACCCCAAAGTTGGATAAGCCCTAGTTATTCTTTAGAATTGTATTTGAACATTATCCACATTGTCATTTGACTCCAGTGAAAACATCTGTGTTTTCAGATGGAACCCACGAGGCAGGTCGTGCGCCACACGACGGCCATTGGTGCCTCAGGGTCACCTGCTGTGTTGGTTGAGATGATGACCTATCTGGGTTATCGCTGGCACCCTGAGTACACCGTCTATGAGGAGTATCAGGACTTCAACCAGGAGCAGTATCGTGCCATCGTCCACCTCTACTCTCGGGAGTATGACTCCACTACCGTGCTGCACACTGCTCATGGTGTTGGAGTGACTACCGATATGACGGTCCACGATGCTGCTTATGCTGCTCTGACACGTCTCCGTGGAGAGTATCAGGAGTTGGACACCTCCCCCTTCAGGCACATTGCTAACGCATCCGATGTTGGTGCGGAGGGTTACTACACTGCTGCCTACTCCACTGTCACCCGAGAGCCATTCTACCATCAGAACCTGGTTCTGCATGCTGATGGGCTAGATAGAGCTAACCGAGCTCTTCGCCACGAGTTGTACACCACCCGTCAGCACCTGTATCGTGCTCTGACGCTGTTGCACCCCTCTGTCCGCTCTGGTGATCTGTCGCGTTCTGCGATCTACCCTGCCCGGACCGTGATGCCCCAGGGCGTCGGCTGGCCAGATGTGGGAGGTTACTCTCCTACATTGGGCCCTCTCCTGCCACCTGCGCATCGGGTTCCGCACCAGAGTATCCGCGGACCCCAGGCTACTCGCGTGGAGGTCTTCCCTTCGCGTCATTACCAGCTGTCGGGCTACACCTACCTCCGCAGTACCGCATGGGACTGACGTAGACTTGCTTATTAGTGTTAGATGCGTTCGCCGCGAGCCTGTGTGCCGCCTATGATGTCTTAGCCTATGTACCGAACTCTGTGTAACGAACTCTATGCTGATCTCTTTTGTAAGATATGCCGACTACTATGTAGTATCTATCGTGCTACGTTCATTGTGCATGTTTCATCATGAATGATTCTTGTTTTTTGCAATTCCTCAATGCTGAACTACCCCTGTTAAATATTAGCAGGATGGTTAGACCAGGTGGTCGTGGTCGTGGTGGCAACGCCCCACCACCGCCTGAGTACATGGCTGGTATGATCCAACAGCTTGAGATGAATCGCCAGTTCATGGAGAATATGATGGCTCAGTTTCCTCGCCCCAATATGAACCAGCAGCCAACCCCAGTGACTCTGCAGGATTTCATGCGCCTGAACCCAACTGTGTACCGCAGCTCAACTCAGCCTCTGGATGCTGATGACTGGCTCCGAGACATCACCTATGAGATGGAGTCTGCTGATGTAGCCCCTGCCAGCTATGTCACCTTTGCTTCCTTCTTCCTGAAGGGACCCGCAGCTCAATGGTGGGACAGCCACAGGCGTACTCTGCCAGCTGGAACAATCATCACCTGGCCAGACTTCCAAGCTGCCTTCCGTGCTCGCTTCATCCCTCAGGGAGTTATGGACCGGAAGAAGCGTGAGTTCCGCAACCTCACCCAAGGCAACAAAACTGTGGAAGCTTATCAGCGGGAGTTTCTGGACTTGTCCCGCTATGCTGAAGAGGACATTGCAACTGATGCACGCAGACAGGAGAAGTTCCGGGATGGCCTTCAAGCTGACATCAAACTCGCACTTCTAGTGCATGATTTTGCTGATTTCGCCACTCTGGTGAACAAAGCCATCAATGTCGAAACTGGTCTGCAGGAATACCAGAGCTCTCACAAGCGCAGCCGTGACACGGGCTCATCTTCGGGCCCGTCCTCGCAGAAGCGCAAGATATGGATTCCCAACAGCATGTACCAGCCAAGTGCACCTGCCCCAAGGCAGTCCTATGCTGCACCTCGTCTGCCTACGGCTCCAACTAGGCAGCCAAGGCTTCCAGCTCCACCACCCCAAGCTCCTGTTCCTACTCCCGAGAATGGTTTGTGCTTCAGGTGTGGACAACCAGGGCACCGTGCTAGGGAATGCAACCAGAAACAGAATCAATTGGCCCTTCCAGCAACTGGCCGTGGAAGCAACCAGCCTCGCAACAACAGTGCCAAGTCTTATGGTCGTGTTCATGCCAACCATGTTGATCTCAATGAAGTTCTAGACCAGCCTGCTACCGTGATGGGTACACTCCTCGTAAATTCAGTACCAGCATCTGTTTTATTTGATACAGGAGCATCACATTCTTTCATATCAGCTGAGTTTGCATTCATGCATCGCATCAAATACGAAGAGATGAACACTGCGATTGTGGTACACACCCCTGCGCGCCAGTGTCAAACCTCTATGGTTAGTCACAACGTTCCCGTTGAAATTGAAGGACTGGAATTCCTTGCCTCCCCCATCGTACTAAAGTCCTGTAGCATCGACCTCATTCTGGGAATGGATTGGTTGAAAGAGCATACTGCTTCTATAGTTTGCGCCACTAAGGTCGTCCATCTGCTACACCCTTCTGACGAAATAATAGCTTACCAAGCTCATCTAGTTCAGAACGCCGAGGCACGACTTTATGCCTTGAATGCATTGAACGCTGCACCACTCGAGGGCATTGAAAACATTCCCGTCGTTCGTGAATTCCAAGATGTCTTCCCAGAAGAACTTCCAGGGATTCCTCCTGCTAGAGCTGTCGAATTCATCATCGACTTGAAACCCAGCACTACCCCTATAGCTAAACGACCCTACAAGATGCCGCCGCATGAACTCGTTGAGCTTAAGGAGGAAATCGACAAATCTCTTGTCAAAGGTTTCATTCGCCCAAGTTGCTCTCCTTGGGGAGCACCTTCCCTCTTTGTTAAGAAGAAGGATGGGACAAACCGATTGGTCCAAGACTACCGTCCTATAAACCAAGCTACCATTCAGAATAAATATCCTCTTCCTCGAATCAATGATCTTTATGATCAACTGGCTGGCTCATCAGTGTTCTCCAAACTCGACTTGAGGTTGGGTTACCACCAGATCCGTGTTCGTGAAGAGGACATCCCAAAAACCGCCTTCGTGACTCGGTATGGATCATATGAGTACACCGTCATGTCATTCGGCTTAACGAATGCTCCCGCCACCTTCTCTCGTCTGATGAATTATATATTCATGGATTACCTCGACAAGTTCGTCGTGGTTTATCTAGACGATATCCTTGTATTTTCCAAGAACGAGGAAGAACATGCTGGACATCTGCATCTTGTGCTAGAGAAGCTTCGAGAACATCAACTGTATGCTAAGTATTCCAAGTGTGAATTCTGGCTCCCCGAAGTAACCTATCTTGGGCATGTCATCTCCAAGGATGGTATTGCCGTCAACCCTGAACGAGTTCAGGCTATACTCGATTGGACTCCTCCGAAGAATGTGAAGCAAGTCCGAAGTTTTCTCGGTCTCGCCAGCTATTGCCGTCGATTCGTCGAGAACTTCTCCAAGATTGCCAGGCCTCTGACTAATCTGTTGCATAAGGGTGTCAAGTTTGACTGGACAGACAAGTGTCAGGAAAGTTTCCAGGCGCTCAAAGACAAGTTGACTTCTGCCCCCGTACTTGCTCCACCTGATACTAAGAAGGACTTCGTCATTTACTGCGACGCTTCCCGTCAAGGATTAGGCTGTGTCCTAATGCAAGAGCGCAGAGTGATTGCTTATGCCTCTCGTCAATTGCGCCCTCACGAAGAAAACTACCCAGTTCACGACCTCGAGCTTGCTGCTGTC
Organism: Triticum aestivum; assembly: GCF_018294505.1. Classification (NCBI taxonomy): domain Eukaryota; kingdom Viridiplantae; phylum Streptophyta; class Magnoliopsida; order Poales; family Poaceae; genus Triticum; species Triticum aestivum. Next base: position 205,092,424 of record NC_057797.1, read on the forward strand.
ATTCATGCACTGAAGCAGTGGCGACATTACCTTCTCGGTAATCGTTGCGAGATCTTCACCGACCATCAAAGTTTGAAGTATCTATTTACTCAGCCAGATTTGAACCTACGCCAGCAAAGATGGATGGAGACTGTTGCAGACTTTGACGTGGGTATATCCTATACCCCCGGCAAGGCTAATGTAATGGCTGATGCCTTGAGCCGCAAGTCTTATTGCAACCACCTCCAGGTCCACAAAGTTCAGCCCTCGCTTACCGAAGAATTTAGAAGGCTGAACCTCCATATTGTTCCCCCGGGATCACTCGCTCCCCCTCCCGAAGGTTTCCCCAAACAGAACCTCCATGTTGTTTCCAAGGGTTCTCTCAATACCCTGGTTGCGAAACCAGATCTTGTGGACACCATCAAATGGATACAGAAGTGTGACGATGAAGTCCTCAAGATTAAGCGCGACCTCAAAAGGGGAAAGCCCTCATTCTTCACGATCACCGACGATGGCGCCTTGTATTTCAAAGGCCGCCTAGTGGTACCATGTTCGAAGAAAAACCTGGATAAGACTAAAAGGGTTATGCAAGAAGCTCATGATATGCCTCTGTCCATCCATCCTGGTAGTACGAAGATGTACCAGGATATTCGTCAAAGATTCTGGTGGTCTAATATGAAGCAGGACATTGCTCGTTATGTTGCTGAGTGTGACGTTTGTCGCCGAATCAAAGCAGAGCATCAAAGGCCTGCTGGAACTCTGCAACCTATCTCTATTCCTGAATGGAAATGGGACCATGTTGAAATAGACTTCGTCACTGGATTTCCCAAATCGCAGAAAGGTAATGATGCTATTCTTGTCGTCATTGACCGGCTTTCCAAAGTTGCCCATTTTCTGGCGGTCAAAGAGACAATCACGGCTAGTCAGCTTGCTACTCTCTACATGGCCAGAATTGTTTCACTTCACGGTATCCCACTGGTTATCAGTTCAAACCGTGGCAGCTTATTCACTTCAAGGTTTTGGGCGAGTTTCCAAGAAGCTATGGGGACTCATATGTCGTTCAGTACTGCATTCCATCCTCAGTCGCAAGGGCAAGTTGAACGTGTCAACCAAGTTCTCGAAGACATGCTTCGAGCTTGTGTAATCTCATTCGGCAAGAAATGGGAGGAATCTCTTCCATATGCCGAGTTCTCTTATAATAATAGCTATCAAGCTAGCCTGAAGATGTCCCCCTTCGAAGTGCTATATGGACGAAAGTGTCGAACCCCTCTGAACTGGTCAGAAACTGGGGAACGTCCACTCTTTGGTCCGGATATTATCCAACAGGCCGAAGAACAAGTTCGCATTATTCGTGAGAATCTCAAGGCTGCTCAGTCACGTCAGAAAAGTCAGTATGACCGTCACCACCGAGACATGGTCTATCAACCTGGCGAAAAGGCTTATCTTCGAGTTACACCAATGAAGGGTGCACACCACTTCGGGATCAAAGGAAAGTTAGCTCCCCGCTATATTGGTCCTTTCACTATTCTCGAAAGGCGTGGAAAAGTGGCATATCAACTGGAGCTTCCGCCGAACCTTTCTCAGGTTCACGATGTGTTCCACGTGTCACAATTCCGACGCTGCTTCAAGGACCCAATCCGAGCAGTGGACCATGAAGTGCTCGAATTGCAACAGGACCTCTCCTATAAAGAGCATCCGGTCCGCATTCTCGACCAAGCTGAACGCCGCACCCGTCAGAAGGCGATCAAGTTCCTCAAGGTCCAGTGGACGAATCACTCTGAAGACGAAGCCACCTGGGAACGCGAGGATCGTCTTCGTGATGAATACCCTGCCCTGTTTCCTTCTACCTCCTAAATCTCGGGACGAGATTTCTTGTAGTGGAGGAGATTTGTAACGCCCGGATAATCAAGCTACAGTAACCTCTGCTAATGATGCCTCGTCACCACTCTTACTGTTGTAAACCTCGCGATGATTCAATCCCATTCGAATTCAAATTTCAAAATCAAAGCAAACAATAAAAGTTTTTCAAAATTTAAAACAAAAGTGTTCGGGAGATGCCATATTTTACATAGGTCAATATGGTGTAATAAACACAATTTTATAAACTGCCTAAGTATTTTAAAATAAATAAAGACAGAAAAGGAAAATAAATAAAAGAAAGAAACTAACAAAAAAAAGAGAAGAAAGAGGGAACCCCCTCCCACGGCCTACTGGCCCAGTTGGCCGGCCCCTTCGGGCGCAGGCCCAACCGGCCTTCCCCCCCTCCCCTTATCCATTCCCCCCCCCAAACCCTAACCCACCCGATCCCCACTCCCCCCCCACTCGCCCCACCCCGCTCGCCCCCCTCGCTCCCTCCCTCGATCTGAATC